>NC_057867.1:66613182-66852170 GCF_019393635.1 Dromiciops gliroides | reverse complement strand
TCCTCCTGAATGCAGGGCTGGTGCTCCATCCACTGCGCCACCTAGCTGCCCCCTATGCTCACTTTCTTAGGTGAAAAATAGCAAGAATGCATACAACTATGCCACTTCACAATAATTCACAAATTGCAACCCTTCCTATGCCTAATTCCACAAGCAAACTCCAGATTTGGCAAGGTAAAGTGTCATATTTATCATGGATCTTCTTGAGCAGTAGGAGTTACTGGCTGGTCCTCCTCCCTTACCTCCAGCCTTGAGGCCCCACTTGTTCAATACAGGCCATGGCGGAACCATGGGCCATGGGATCACTGCCTGAGCAGCATCTCGAGGTTGTGGATGATTGGAGGTCATGGACTCTGCCACTATTTACTGTGCGATTTATGTACTTCTTAACCACTTAATATGTATAAAACTGTGCTATCACTTTTATTAGGTTCCTACCTCCTTTTTAACATGTCACTGACAAAAAAAAAAATTAAAAGGGGGCAGCTAGGTGGTGCAGTGGATAAAGCACTGGCCCTGGATTCCGGAGGACCTGAGTTCAAATCTGGCCTCAGACACTTGACCTTTACTAGCTGTGTGACCCTGGGCAAGTCACTTAACCCTCATTGCTCTGCCCAAAAAAATCCACAAAAAACATGTCACTGAAGAAGTTTTTGAGAGTTGCTCTGCTAATCACATTTCCCCCATAAGCCCTGTGGTTTTCATTGTGTGATTTTGCATAGCTTGATGCTTTGGGGATTTGTATATATCTCATTATAGTAGAACTGACTATATCTTATTATACTGATATCAAACATAAAATCCTCTGGCATTCAAAACCCTTCTTAATCTAACCCCTCCCCCACCTTGCCAGTCTTCTTACACATTAAAGCCCTCCCCCCCCCCTCCACGAAGCCTTTCGCCACTCTCCTTAATTCTAGTGCCTTCCCTGGATTGAATAGCTCCGACTTAAACCAGGTCTCTAGCTTTTTAGTACATGGCTGTTTGTACACTATATATATCCCCAAGGGCTCACCACAGTGCCTGGGACATAGCAGGCACCTAACAAATGCTTACTGACTGAGTGATTATCACTGCTATCAGTTAGCTAGATGTCCTCTCCCTGGAAGGCAAGATGGTGTGCTGGAAAGAACATTAGACATGGATGAAGAAAGAGGCCCCAATTCAAATCCTGATGCTGCCATTTCACACCAGTGTGAACTGAAGGAGTTGATTTGACCTCTTTAGTATAGATATCTGATCGTCCCTGACAAAAACCAGTAAGGAATTCTTTTTTATCATTATTAAAAAAAAAATAACAAAACTCAACTAAAAAACCTAAAAAACAAACTATCGAAAAATAATTTCCTTGATTTTAAATGCAGAAAGTGCTTGGTGATGAATTTGCTATACTCCTTATTGCTTCACTCTTTATTTATGAATAATGTAAGTAAATAAAGAAACTATAGCATGCAAATCAACAAAGAAATCCTGCTTTTATTTCTTCATGCTTAAGGAAAAGACTTCCTTATTTTTTAACTGCTTGTGTTTGAAGCTTTGCCAACTAGATATATTTCCAGGATCAGAGATTTTAGCAACCTCTGCAGATCACAGCCCCAAACTTATATCTTAAGAGAATCTCAGAGGCAGAAAAATTCATCACACTTTAGTCACTTTGGTAATGAGCTTCTCAGGACTCCGCCAGGATGGAAATCAGAGAAGAGACATGGGAGCTGGAAGTGGAGTCTTTCTAGCTTGGCAGAAAGAGCATGTACAATATTAGAGTGCCATGGCCTCTACAAACCTAGGGTCACCTCCATACCACACCACAATGAGGCCTCAGAGGAGGACTTTAATGAATATAAGTCAACTTGTCCAGTTGGCTTTTCCCCCTGTTCTGTTTTCCTAAGACCTAAAATGGAACTTAACAGGCCTATTGTCCCCAGTGAGGAAATTCACATCTAAAGGTAGAGGATTGTGTTAAGATAATGGACTTAGGGGGGCAGCTAGGTGGTGCGGTGTATAAAGCACACACCCTGGATTCAGGTGTACCTGAGTTCAAATCCGACTGCTGTGTGACCCTGGGCAAGTCACTTAACCCCCATTGCCCCACAAAACAAACAAACAAACAAGATAATGGATTTAGCAGATACTCACAAGATTTAAAGTGATTAAATCAGATAAGGCACTGACCATTTACTAGAGTGTAAGCAAATCTGGCTGGTACTTAAGGGTACTTAATAAAGTAATTGTTCTCAGAAGCTAGCAACTTTGAACTTTGACCACCTTTGGGCCCAGTCAACCAATCAGCATGAAGAACCTCCCATCTCTGGGAGGGAAACAGGAAGGAGGAAGCTGAGGCTGCACAGAGAGGTCGCTCTTTGTTGGCTGGAGGGATCATGGTGGTGGCGGCAGAGGACTTCACAGGGGAGTTTAGGAAAGCTAGGATTGCCGGATTTCCTATAGGAAGTCTGTTCTCAATCTTTCTCTTTCTTTTACTATCTTTCAATAAATCCTTAAAAAAACCTAAATTCGTTTATCAGTGATTTTAATCAGTTTCCCCCCAAACTGGGGTACAGATTAGAACCCACATTTACAAATTTAAATTACACAGGATCAAGGCAGCTAGGTGGTACAGTGCTGGGCATGGAGTCAGGAAGACTCATCTTCCTGAGTTCAAATCGGGCCTCAGATACTTCCTAGCTGTGGGACCCTAAGGAAGTCACTCAACCCTGTTTTCCTCAGTTCCCCATGGAGTTTCCTTACCCAGGAGTTCCCTGCACTAACAGCATCACAGGTCAACTCCCTGTCTCTATAAACCTTCTGCTCTGATGGTTTCAAATACATTGAAAATTGAAACACGATCAAAAAAACAGTCACAGAGAAAAAAATGCTGCCAATGAAGCATATTACATTTATTTCCAACTTGGTATGATTTAAGACTGTCATGAGGAAGAATCCCACAAAAGGCACCTCATAAATGCAAAGGAATAGAAGAATATGGGGAAGATAGTAAGGGCAATCTAATACAGCAAATTGAAATTGAAGGGGATAGGATCAAGGATGCATCTAAAGGGCTGGGCCTTGGCAAGGAGAAGGGCAGCTGTGTACCTGACACATCGCCTCCTGTCTCTGTGCCCTTGTGGTGGTGGACGACCACCATAACTGAATCGAGGGCTTCACCCTCTTCACCTCTGCCTCAAGACTTTGCTAAACTCACCTTCTGCAAAAGACCTTGCCTTTCCCGACCAGTTACTAGTTAGTTCCTTCCCCTTGAAGCTTACCTTATGTCTACTCAGTATATATCTTATATGTATTTACATGCTGTCTTCCTCCCATTAGAATATGAGCTTCAGGGGCAGCTAGGTGGTGCAGTGGATAGAGCACTGGCCCTGGATTCAAGAGGACCTGAGTTCAAATCGGATCTCAGACACTTGACACTTACTAGTTGTGTGACCCTGGGCAAGTCGCTTAACCCTCATTGCCCCACCAAAAAAAAAAAAAAAAAAGAATATGAGCTTCTTGAGGGCAGGGATTGTTTTGTTGGGTTTTTGTGTTTTGTATTCCCTGTAATTAGTACTGTGCTTGCTTAATTAGTAGTAAATGCTTGATGAATGACTTTCTATGAGAGGCAGGGGTGAATGAGGAAATACTAAAAGATCGTTGAGTGATGTAAGAGGAAGGGGAGAAGAAAAGGCGGAGGCAGTCTTGGCAAATGGCCTCAATTGTTGTGGTGACATTATGAGGCAAGTTCCTCAGCTGAGAGGGCATGGGGAGGCGCTGCTATGGAGGCATAAGGGGAGACAAAAAGGTTTGGATTCACTAATGTAGAGAGTGGAATAGAGAAGCGATGAGGCAGGAGTAGAACTGATGCAAAGAGGACCCAGTTGATATTAGATGTCATGAATTAATTTGTAGCAGACCCAGTCAGCATCATTTCATGATTTCCTCCAGCTCTATTTCACAGTATGTAAAGAGGAGCAAAGGCAGTTAATGGTGTGAGTCATCCAAGGCCAGAATTTGGCAAGGCATGATCATTAATAGGAAAATGAGGCAAAGGATTTGAGACTAGAGTACAGAATTGTTAGTTCATCGAGGGGTGGATATAGGCAAGGGAGGAGAAAGTAAGTCTGTGCAAGGGTGATGGCCTAGGAAAGAAGTGAGGGGTAGATGGAATGAAGGTTGCAAGGAGAACAGAGAAGAGGATGAATGCTTCTAAGGCACAAAGAGAGAAGAAATGATAAAAGATTAAGACTGGCTAAAGGAATTTTGACATTCATGACCACAGAAGTAGAATGTAGGTGATGGTGTGGTGGTGGTGGTGGTGGTGGTGGTGGTGGTGGTGGTGATGATAGCTAAAAGTATATGAAAGGGGGCAGCTAGGTGGCGCAGTGGATAGAGCACCAGCCCTGGAATCAGGAGTACCTGAGTTCAAATCCAGCCTCAGACACTTAACTAGCTGTGTGACCCTGGGCAAGTCACTTAACCCCAATTGCTTCACTAAAAAAAAATATATATATATATATATATATATATATATATATATATATATATATATATATGAAAGAGGGGGCAGTCCGCAGTGGAAAGGGTGGTGAGAAGCAATGTTGTCAGGCAGGAGCAAGGTCTCATTGAGTGCCAGAAGAAGGCAGGACTGAGAAAGGAAGGAGCTCAAGATAAAAGGAAGTTTGTTAATTATGGAGCAGGCATTTCAGGGGTCACAGTAGAAAGGGGTGGGGAAAAGGCATGGCAGGGTTAAGGTAAATGAGAGTAAAGGAATAGGGAATATGGTATGTATATGGAGTTCAGAATCACTGGAATGGAGAGAAAATAAAAATATATGGAGTATGGTAACCATAAAGGAGTAATTCTCGGGAGAGTCTCAGTAATTAGAAATGGGTCTATGAAGAAAGAATGCGATTAGAGCATTTAGGATCCCTCTTTCAAATGCAACCCCATGACAGGCAGTAGGTGAGGGTATGTCCTGTGAGATTCCAGGAAGCCCTGCTGATAGCAAGCAGGAACAGAAAGAGGTGTGGGAGCTGGAGCAGAAGGAGGTAATAGTTTAGAGTCATTCAATACTTATCTCCAATTAGATTTGGTCTTCTCAGATCATGGAAATAAAGCCCTAGTTATTTCCACTTTCTATCAGGGCAAATGATATCAAAGAAAGACTATTCTATTATTTTCTCATTTTATCTTTTCCTAGAGTCTAAGACTTCTGTGATAATTCAATTCCAGTTACATCACTTCATACTTAGTTTCCTCATTTCCACCGACATTTAGCAAAACAAACCACAGTGCTACATTCTTTTATAGGATTAGTTCATTGCAATTACAGACACAATTACTGAAATGTGTTTAAATTCTGGGATTGAAAAGGAGGAAAAAACATGGTATTTCTTCCCATCTGTTCCAATCTTGCCTATTCATTCTCTCTGTAAACTCATGAAAGTCCTAAAGCACTAAGCTGCCTTATTCCATGGTGGGGAGGATAGCTGACTTCCTAGAAGAGCTTATTCAAAATTGAATCAAGAGGGCAGCTAGGTGGCACAGTGGATAAAGCACCGACCTTGGATTCAGGAGGACCCGAATTCAAATCCAGCCTTAGACACTTAACACTTACTAGCTGTGTGACCTTCAGCAAGTCACTTAACCCCCACTGCCTCTCAAAAAAAAAAAAAAAATTTAATCAAGAGCTTGATGTATGAGGCAAAAAAGGGGTCACCGAATCTTGTAATTCTTTTGGGACAATTCACGATCAATTTGACCCTAATTCCAGCCCACATCAAGTTTTTTGAAATGGTTAATAATTTCTCAAAAATCTGGTTGCTCCACAACAAGGGGTGGCACAGCGGATAGTGTGGGGCTTGGAGTCAGGAAGACTTAAGTCAAAATCCACCCTGAGGTACTCACTAGCTGTGTGATGGTGGGCATATCATCTAGCTATGTCAGTCTCAAATGAAATAATGGATATAAAGTACTTTTTAAACCATGAGACATTATAGAAATGCTAGCTATTATTAGTAATAAAGTACGTTGCACTCTCAACAATTGTAATCTCTAAAGTCCTTTCTAGCAATAAATACCATGATCCTATCAGCTGACTGTAATTAGACTTAACATACTCTAAAAAGTGATCAAAAGATTTATAGCAATATTGCTATGTTGATCTTTTATGTTATGCTGCCTAGAGGACAGGAATCATGATCTGAAAAGTACCCAACAGCCTGTGGCCACAATATAAGAGAGTGTAAAACGCTGGTCTGGATTCACAATTTCACTTAAATGGGCAGCTGCCAGTGAATGCTAATGCTAATTAGCATGTGGTTTGCAGATTTCCTTATATGTGAAAATAGACCAAGAGTAGACCTAGAGAAATCCTGTCAGAACAGGAGCCAGAAGGAAGGAAAAGCAAGACAGGAAGTGCTAAGAAGTGTTCTTTTCCCTTTTCATTGTGGATGATCAAGTTGTCAGACTTAGAATGTACAGCACTGTGTATCTCTTACTGGTTTAGAATACAGATCTCTTTCTCTCTCTGTATATGCATTTGTATATGTACATGTATGTATATACACACTTGTGTGTATATGTACATGTATATATATACACACTTGTGTGTATATGTGTGTGTAGACGCACACAAAAAATTTACTACTGATCACATAAAGTGTTTTCAGGTTACAGAGTTAATTCCATTTCTTGGCAAATTAACTAAAATCAAATGGCATTGGTCTGACCTTAAACGGTTCTTTGTTAAGCAGTGGTAAATCTTTCTTGAAGAAACAGTGCTGACATCTATGAACGGAGGTCAGTAGACTTTTTTGGAAAACCATACAGGAATATACATGTAAATATCAAAGAATAATTTAGCCCTATAATTATGAGTATAAATGCTGTCAGAAAAAAAGATTTCCAGCTGAAGTAGCACCCTAGGCAGGGGCACCATGTTTTCTACAGAATATATTGAGTTGTCAGTAAATAGGGCATAAGTTTATTTGGAGAACAATCCAAGTGTATGTGTTTCTAGATGGTAAAATAGTCTTAGTGCAATTATCAAAGGTTCTACTACCAGGAGTAAAGCTATATAGCTACATAATTAGTGGGATTCAGCTTCCGCTCTGGCACATAGTACCAATCGCTTTAGATCAAAGAAAGATTTACAGGATTTCATTTAAAGATTTTTTCTAATCAAGTTCAGGTGTCACACTTATTACTCATTAGCAATTAAACCACTCATATTAAAAGAAAAAAAATTAAGTCCCATAGAATACAAATCTTTTTCTTGCTAGCCTTTTTTCCCCAAGCCAACAAATTGAAAAATACCACTTGTATTCTTTATGGATAGTTCTGATTGGTCAAAGAATTACAAATGTTATGAAGTAAAAATGATTTTTCTGGAGATCAATTTAAACCATAAAATGTGCCTAAAAAAGAAATCAATGAAATATGCACCTATTGATCCTGGCTTTCCAATTTGGCTTTCTCCCCAAAACAAATCACAGACAACTACATCTGGTGGGCCGAAAGTGGATGCCTATTTGAAGGACCCATGCCACAGCAGGTGGCAAACACTAACTTTGGAAGAATTTGAGAAAGGTAAATTAAGAGAGAAATACAAAATGGGGGTGGGGGTGTCCATGAAATTTAACCAGATGCCAAAGGAGAAGAAAACATTTGGAAACTATCACTGTACTTCTCTTTTTCCCTAAAAACTTCCATAGCTAGCCATGAGCACAAACTTGTGGCTGGTTGGAGTTTGTTCTTTTCCTCACACAAATTAAGTGAAATCAATTAAAAACTAATTTCCAATCCCAATGGATATGATATTAAAATAAGGAACTTTATCAACAGACTTTTATTTGGGGGAAAGGCAGGGAAAGGAAAAGTACATCAACTGTGAATTGCCCACATTTCAGTACCACTTCTACATACATAACTCTTGGCTCCCTTCAGCTCAAGATTTTAGAGCTTTCTCAAACTGAAATACAATGGCTGAGGTAACCAGATCTATTGCCAATTGGTAAAATTGAAGGGTATTTGCTCAAGTTCTTGTGAAAAGTCACAAACCAAACTAAAGACAAATTCTTCAGGTCTAGACAATCCTGTATTCAACTGCAAAGCCACGTTCACTCAGATTGCTACTGTGAGAAATAAGATGGCAAGCTAAGGAAAACCCCAAGCAGCAACTTCTTACAACTGAAGGTACATGACCTGGAAAACACACCAAGGTCAATAATTCCAATTTTATTAACCCTGACCACATCTTACATAAATGAACTTTCAGATTCCTGATCATAAAGGCCTTTTTAGTATGATCTTCTGTTGGATATAATGCTCTTTAGAACATATGAATGCCTCTAAAGTGTAGTTGGGAGGGAAAAAATTATGTTAAATATAGACTTCAAACACAATACACATGAGACTATGATAGGTAGACAAGAGTACAAAGCGCTTCTGGGAAATCCAATGATGGAAGGGTTACCTTTACCTCTGGGTAATTCTGGAATCAATTCTGGAATTACTAAGAACTGATTAAATTCCTCATTAGCACTCGGACAAAACAGACCTATGAAAGGCCTCAAGAAAAGCCACTAACTAGTGCTATGAGGTTCTTCTAATGGTTTTCAAACCTTTATTTAGGCACTAAGAATAAGAACAACATGGCTCAGATGAGGCTACCCAACCTGTCCTTTCCTGGAGCTATTAGGGATATGTTTAGGGAATGACTCATGAATCCCTGGCTGTGAAAAGACACCTTCAAAGTCACTAACTCATAGTAAATATATATAATAGCATACCTCCATGGGAGTCACATTCCACCAAGTCCCCGAACTTTTTTTGAGAAAGAACTATTTTTAATCTTCCTGATGCCTTGAGTTATTGGGGTGGGGAGGCAGGAACCTAGAGAGGCACTGAGGCACCCAGAGGGACTCTCTAAATAGACCAAGGGAGGGGTGCTATTTGATATACTCCCTCCCCTGATAGGAGTCTTGGCCGGGGGGGGGGGGGGGTGCGGTCAAGACCAAGCAATAGGTGACAATAGACTTGGAAGAATAGGACTCTTTAAATGACTCTAAAAGCAACATACAAGCAAGCTTCCAGCTCGACTGGCGGATCCTGCTCTCCTGACTGAGGACTGTAGAATTCAAGAACATATCACATGAAGAAAGAATGAGGCCCCCTCTCCCAAGGGTCAATCAAGCCATGTTCTAATTCAACTGATCGATAATTCAAAAATAAGGATTCTATCACACATTAGTGTTACCAAAGCCCAAAGCAACCAAGAGAAAGGTTAATATGGGGAGGTCAGAGCACATGGGGCTGGCTATTCATTAAAGAATTTGTTATCATTAAATATTAATTGCATGCTCACTCAGTGTACTGTAGCATGCAAGCTTTGGGGACGAAAACATAGTACAAAGGACATTCAAGCCATTTGGAGGCAGTATGCTAGAGTGGAAAGCAAGCCAGAGGATCCAGGTTTGAAACCTGTCCTGCTACTTACTACCTATGTGACCTTTCTAGCTCTCAGTTTCCTCATCTGTGAAGTGAAGGGGTTGGAATAGATTATTTAGATCCAGAGATAGCATGGTACAGTGGAAAAGAGTGTTAGTTAGAATCAAAGGCCCTAAGTTCAAATTTTGCCTGTCATTTACTACCTGTGTGCCAGTGGGCAAGTTACTTAACACCTCTGGGCCTCGGGGTCCTATTTGGTAAAATTAGAGGGTTGTAATAAATGTCTTCTAATGTCCTTTCTAGCTCTAAATCTATGATTCCAGAATCCTCTGAGCTCTGGGGTCCCTTTGAGTTCTAAACCCAAGGCTATGACTTTCTGTGAGGATATATCTAATCACAAGAGGCGAATCAAATTAGACATGTGGGCATAAATACACATGGTATAAATGGGGATTTAAAAATAAGATGCAGACAAGGGTTTCTTAAACATGGAATTTGCAGAGTATTTCAAGGATGTTGTGGGAACCAGAGACACAGAACTACAAATAGCTATTTGCTAACAGGAGACACATTTAAAACAAAATGTAGAGGGCTTTGGTGGAGTAGGAGGGGCACTACTGGGGGAAAAGCCAAGGCTGATAAATTTGAGAACCACTGACTTATGAAGACACACGCAAATTCAAATGTCTGTAATCAACACTGAGGACAGATAACATGAGACTTGGGACTGGTAGAGTGGAAAGAGGACTGAACTTGGAATCCCAGGGACTGAGTTTGAATACTAGTGAGCTTCCACTTACTGCTTGTGTGACCTTGGGCAAATCACTTAATGTCAATGGGCCTCAGTGTGCTCATCTATACAAAGAGAGTTCTACAAGGAGGCTGCTCCAGTTCTGTGATCTGATGAAGGACTGAGTGTTTTTGTTTTGTTTTTTGAATTATAAAAGTATTTTATTATTTTCCAGTTACATGTAGAGATAGTTTTCTACATTTGTTTTTATAAGATTTCTAGTTTCAAAATTTTCTCCCTCCCTCCCCCCTCCCCAAGACAGCAAGTGATCTGATATAGGTTATATATTCACAATAACATATAACATGACTAATGCAGAAATATGTTTAAAGAGAAGAATCAGAGCAAAGAAGAAAAACCTCAAAAAAGAAAAAGAACAGCACCAAAAACAAAAGAAATAGTATGGTTCAATCTGCATCCATATTCCACAGTTCTTTTTTTCTGGATTTGGAGTCTTTTTCATCATGAGTCCTTTGGGACTATCTTATACAGTTGTACTGCTGAGAAAAGTCAAGTCTATCACAGTTGATCAACACATAATGTTGATGATACCGTGTACAATATTCTCCTGGTTATGCTCATAGGACTGAGTGCTTTTGAAAGGTGTAGGGGACACTGCTTTGGAGGTCTTTGGTTTCTGTTACCTTCTGACTTCAGGTACCTTGCCAGGTGCTTCAGGGGAATTCAAGCAATCTATTGTAAATGTTTACTGTGTGCCTGGTACTGTGCTAGGGGCTAGGAACACCAAAAAAAACAAAGCAGGCCCCACCTTCAAGCAGCTTACCGTCTTCTGGTAGAAAAGACTATGTCCAGAGAAGTAAGATTAGGGATTTAGAGGTGGAAAGGACCTTGAAGGTCATCTGATCCAAGCCTTTCATTTTACATGAGGAAACGAAATCCAGAGATGTTCAGTGACTAACTACCAAGCATCACTCAGGCATTATAGTAAGTGTATAGTAATTCAAATCTGGGATTTGAATTCAGCTCTTAGACTCCAAATACAGGACTCTTTTGACTATATAGTATCATGATGCCTCCGCATAATAAAGTAAAAATAAAATAACTTAATAAGGAAGTGAACATTAACAACTGGGGGAATCAGGAATGGGAATAACTTAGATGAAGGTGAAAACCATAGGTGAAGTAAGAAGTAGGTGAGACAAAGAAAAGCAAAGAAGGAAAGGAAAGGAAAATGAGAGAGGGAAGCCCGAAACTGTGTAACAACAGGCAGAGAGAGAATGTTAAAGAATCAGAGATGATCTAGTTTAATCCCTTTATTTTACAAAGGAAGAAACAGACCCAAGAGATGAAGAGTCCTGCCTACAATTAGAGCAGTTATTCTGTTTTTAAAAATCACTAAGACAAAGAAAGGATGGATAAGTGTACCACAGGAAATCCAAATACAACTTACAGGAAGGAGAGATGGGTAGAAATCACTTATCTCAATTCCTTCCATTATCCATTTTTGGGAGCTTTGTTGTTGAAAATACATAGTAAAATTTTACTTCAACTTATACTGAGGCATAATAATAATAATAATAATAATAATAGCATTCATATAGCATTTTAAGGTTGACAAAGTACTTTGCATAGGGCATCATCAACCCAGTGAGGTATCTCTAATTGCCAGATTAGGAAATAGACCGAGAGAAGTTGAATGACTTGTCCAAGGTCACTCAGATTCTAAGTATCTGAGGCAGGATTTGAATTCACGTCTTTCTGACTCCAAGTCCAGCATTCTTAGCCATTGTACTACCTAAATGCCTATATATTAATAATGGTTCACATTTAAATACTTTAGGTTTACAAAGCACTTGCATAAAGATTAAAACAAATATTGGCAGATAATTAGTTTCCTCCTCTTAAATAAGAGGAATAGAGCTCTAAGGTCCCCTTTCATCTCTTAGGCTATGATCTCATCAGGCAGTTTTGCAAAATCCATGGCCTTAACAAATTAAGAAAGGAATGCAGCCACAAGGAGACACATAGTCTAGGAGGTCCACTGAACCCAATAAGGGAGTTCTTTCACTTCCACAGTTGGTAATGCTGTATAGCCTCCCTGCAAAAGGTAGAATTCTCGGGGCAGCTAGGTGGCGCAATAGATTGAGCACCAGCCCTAGATTCAGGAGGACCTGAGTTCAAATCTGAACTCAGACACTTAACACTTACTAGCTACGTGACCCTGGGCAAGTCATTTAACCCCAATTGCCTCACCAAATTTGATCTAATAAATTTTTTTTAAAAAGGTAGAATTCTCAACCCTATTTTACAAATGAGGAAACAGAAATTGGGGTGAAGAGGTTTGCCTAATACTGTGCAGCAAGTTGGCAACACATCTGAAATCAGACCTCTCTAATGTCTGTCCACCAAAGCACAGCAATAGGACTCTCTCTTTTATGATGCAGACTACAATCTAGGAGAGTGAGTTGTGTCAGTGGAAGAAACATTGCCTGTCCTGGCATTCAGTATCCATATAAAAATGAAAACACAACTAACTCCCAGCTGCCAGGAGTGTTCTCTGGGCATATAAACATACCCCAGCATGCCACACACACATGAGGAACCCTAAATGACCACAGGACACCAAGATAAAGTTATCAGAAAGCTACAACAGCAGTCCAAACCAGACTCCTTCTTGAATCAGGAGGTCCATCAAGCATGCTACTGATCATCAGTGGGGACCACATTAATGGTCATTCCTCCACTGAGGATTAGTTTACAATAAACACATACAAAAAGTACCAGTAATTTTTCGGAATTTTTCCTTGTTCCATTTTTTTTTAGCCTGTGGGGAAATATTGGCTGAGATATTTAAGGGAACAAAACCCCAAATCACACACACATGACTTTTACCTCTTTTTTAAAGAGTTACTGAGCCTGGATTCTACTAAAAAAAACTATATTCCATGCTTTATTACTTCAAATATTGTGTTTTCACAGTTATACTGAAAATCTGAAGAGAAAAGATGAATTGTGTTGTGGTTTAGTGTTCAGACAGAAGAAATTAGGGTTAGGGTTAGCCAGATAGGCTGAATACTGAGTATGTAAGGGCCCCTGCCCATACATGGAAGCATCTATGAGCCATATGACCCACAGAGAATAACTATTGGAAAGGAAAGAAAGAATCACCACCTTTCACAATCAATAACCCTACCATGTCTTCCATTTTCAGATACTTAAAAAGTGAAAAGTACTCTCTTGATCACCTTGATTTCTTTTACTGAAAAAGAAATGAATGTTCAGAGATGACCTACTTAACTGCACGTTTAGAACCCTGACTTTCTTTGCTCCCAAGTCTGGAACTCTCAAGTTTGTTTCTGTTCCAGGTTTAAAAGTCATTTTATACCAGGTTTCCAGTCATCATAATTTGTCCTCACCAAAATCTGGGGCAGTTACTTACTTGAATGTGGTGTACACCATTCTCTTTTCCAATCTGCTGCTCAATGGTCTGGACACAGGAATTGCATGTCATACCTTCCACTGCGACAGTGATAGAATTCACACCCATAACTGGATCCATTCTGCTTTTCTTCACATTCCTGGTTTTTTTAAAAAAAAAAAAAAAGGCAGTAGAAATGAGTACTTTTCTTTGCCCATGGAATTGTGCTGGTAGTAAAGTAAATAAAAATCACTTTTAAAAAATCTGCCTACAACTTTCCTTCATCTGGGATGAGTAGGTAAGAAGCTATTTCCAAGGCAAGACTTCACCATACTTGAATGAATACAGGTCACTAAGAGAAAATTTAGTATATTTTCAAGAGGACAGAAAAAAATTCCTTAGATTTATTCCTGCTTATTCTCTCCTCCTTACCTGCATTTCTCACAGAAAATCATTCAGTTAATACTACTACACCAAGTTATTTGTGTCTTTGAAGTAATTTTCTTTCAGCTAATCACTAAGATATAGTAATTCAATTCAAACAATTCAACAAGACTTCGCAAGTATTTACCATGTGGGCTAGCCACCAACACACAGACAAAATTGAAACAGCTCACGTGCCCATGGTGCTTACAATTGAAAAAGACAAGGACAGAGAAAAGCAGAAGGGAAACAAATGACAAAGAAGCATATTTCTACAGAGCTTTGTTTACATACCATTGTGCAACTGGCATGATCAGTCACATTGGAAGCAAGCCTAAGAAATGAGTCAGGAAAAATAATGGGCTTTTCCCAATGCATGTCTGTAGGCAACTTTGAGAGGAACCTTATATTACTCATGTTTGGGTCCCATGATTTTGTGTAACTTTGAAGGTGCTAATTAAAGCAAATTTTTCTAGTTTATAAGAGAAGTTACATTAGGAAGAACAGGTTAGGTTGATACAGGGAAATTATGCAAGTACTTGGCAAAGACTTCAAGTTATATAGAAAATAATAAGCTTTGCAGAAGAGGGAGGGGAGGAATTTTGAGCTAAAAAAGGGGGGGAAGCAAATGGTGACGGGGGGGGGGGGAAGGGGGGGAGGAGCAAGAAATAAAAGAAATGTCACAAAGATATTATCACACCCAGAATGAGACAGCAATAAAAGAAAAAGCCAGAATCCAATGACACAAGGTCAGTATCTGCTTGATTTGAATTAGAATCTATATTCATGTGACCATAAGCAAGTACATAAGAAATGGAGAAATACCATAGACCAAGGGGCAGCTAGGTGGCACAGTGGATAGAATACCGGCCCTGGATTCAGAAGGACTTGAGTTCAAATCTGGCCTCAGACACTTGACACTTACTAGCTGTGTGACCCTGAGCAAGTCACTTAACCCCCATTGCCCTGCCAAAAAAAAAAATCAGTGACTGAAATACCACAGACCACTTCAACTCTGATGAAATCACCAAGGCTGTATTCTCACCATTTCTGAAGCAAATGCTAATTCGACGGATCTTCCACTACTGCATATGACAGGGTGTCTAAATATTTTAGAACCCTATTTTCTCAGATGGCACGAGGTAAAAGCGACTACAAAGGTCACTCTCCTTGGTCAATCTGATCAGCAACTTAAAAGCAATGTACAACTAAACCATGACCACACCTGAAGTTACACTCACCAGAGTGCTTTAGGCTCAGCGACCCTGCATCTCCAGAGCACATTCATTTAAGGCCCTCCCCACACACAGTATCTTTGAATCTATTCCACAGCTTGGGAAGCACGGCTAGCTTCCTGGGGCATTCTGACTCGTATCCATGCTAAAACAGATGTGCTAGCAGAAAGGCTAGTCCTTTGCTCTCAGACATGGGCCCAGATGTATGTCACAGGAGAAACTAGCAGAGCCTCTCAAAAATTAGGGTGACAATTTTAGATGCTAGGGCTAAAATGAAATGCTGACACCTCCAATTCAATTTACTTCCTTAAGCACTTATTAAATGCCTAATAATGCTAGTGAAGCCTTGTGCTAGCAAAGGGAAGACAAACGCACAAAAAATGACTCCCCCCTCCCCTTGAGGAAGTAACATTCTACTGGGTTGAGAGAGATACATACATGTGCTTTCACTGTTGTTCTGTCGATGTTTCAGTTGTGTCGGACTCCTCATGACGCCCTTTAGGTTTTTCTTGGCAAAGACACTGGAGTGGTTTGCCATTTCCTTCTCTAGCCCATTTTACACATTTGGAAACTGAGAATTAAGTGACTTGTCCAGGGCCACACAGCTACTAAGTGTCAAATCTGAGGTGAGATTGACCTCTGGTCTTCCTGATTCTAGGCCCAGTGCTCTTGCCACCTAGCTGCCCACAACAAGTCCACAAGTAAGTAAATCTAAACAATCATTTCAAGAGGGAGATAATGGTAAGTGTTAACTGGTAGAGGGGGAGAGGATAGTAGGCGATTCTTGGGCAATATACTCAGAAAGAAACTCGTTTGTATTGTTCTGATCTTTGTAATCTGTTTTAAAGATCACATTCTCTCTCCTCTTTGCTTAGTTAAGTTTTGTAATGGCCTTTGGCCAAAAGCAATTCTGATCTGTACTTGCCCTACTGCATTTTCTACAGGGCAGTCCATGATTTACAACCATGCAACCCACAAAGGCCCTATAGCTGGCACCCCACAGCATCACTCCTGCCCTGCCTCCCCACACCCTTTTCTACTGGAGCAGTTGCTGCCACCATGGAAGCAGTTGTGAACAATCTTGGAATTATGAAGCAATCAACAGCTTCAAAAGGGAAGGGGAGTCTGTGACAAGATAGGAACAGAACTCGAATTCCCCTTTTCTAATCACAATCTCTCCCTCTGCCTAACTCTTCCTAATCCTGTTCTTTGTCCTCACCCAATATCTGATGACTTTATCCCTGTAGGTTTTCTCAATCCATCACCCTAATCTGCCCCATTTTTCTCCCTTCGCAGTCCTGATTCTAGAGTTGACCAGTTTAACTATATTCACTACATTTACCCCTGGAATTCACTACCCCCTGTCCAATGGCTGCTCACATCCTGCCTTCTATTTCAAATCTGCACCTCTCTATTCTGCTAAAGGAAGTCACACAACTGGGCTGACTGGGTTGACTACAAATTCCTATTATGTAATGTCAACTGGGCCCTCACTAATGCAAAGCAGTTCTTCCCTGAGTGAATCTAGAGTACACTCCCCAAAGGTGTTCCAAACCACTTCCTGTCTCCCCAAGCTCCCTATTCCTTCCTCCTCCTCCTCCAGCAGAAAAAAAAAAAAACTTGTCTCCTGCTGACAGCAGAAAATACAGGCCATTCATCACAAGCTCCTTTATCTCTCAAATTTCACATCTCAAAAATCCCATATTTTCCCATTCTCTTCTTTCTTCCACTAAGTCCTTTCATCCCATTACTCCCCCTCCCCTCTTCTGTGCAGCCTACAACCATGGCCAGGCATCCCCCATTTTTCCAAACTCTACTTCACTCTGATGTCCTCTCAAGCTAACCCTCTCTCTCTCTCTCTCCTCCTTTCCAGTGACAAGCTTATAGTAAAGAGCTGATTTTACTGTCTCTACTTCCTTACCACCTACTCACTTCTTAACCTCTTAGAATCAGGCCATTCAATCAATGAGAGCCTTGTGCAAAATAATCATCAAGGTAAATGCCAATGGTAAAATTCTGTGATTTGGCAAATGTTTGGTTTTTTAACATTTAGAAATCTCAATTTCAGTGTAGGCTATTATCTGTCATGACAGTAATTAAATCGCATGACAGTACTAAATTTCAGAATGCAAAAGGAGACAAAAGAAATTAGAGTGTGATGCAGAGGGATGCTGCTTGAAGTAACTTAAAGCCCAATAGTGGAAAAATTCCCAACTCTGGAGTCAGATCTGGCTCCAGTCTTGGCCTTATTATTTATGTGGTGCTGGATAAGTGACACCAGCTCTGTACTAGAAGAGCTTCTTGACAAGCAAGAGCACTGAATTGTATTTTTTGTTTGTTTGTTTGTTTTTGGGGGGTTTTTTTGCAGGGCAATGGGGGTTAAGTGACTTGCCCAGGGTCACACAGCTAGTAAGTGTCAAGTGTCTGAGGCCACCTAGCTGCCCCCCACTGAGTTGAATTTAATAAGAAATTGGACAAGAAAAAAGGAGTCTTTCCCCTGGGTACCCTAAATCAGCTTGACAAATGTAAATGGGAGAGGTGTAGCTAGATGGCAGGTGCTCTGCAAAAGGCCTCAGGCCTTCAGGAGGCAATGAACAGCAGTAAGATGGGGAAACCCACAAAACGAATAGGATCGGGGGCGCATGAAGAGGGGTACAGCTTCCAGGAGTATATAAAGGATTAGCCCATTGTACTTGCACATCAGACCTCATCTGAAGTGTTGTGTTCGGTTCTGGGCACCATGTTTTAAGCATATTGATAAACTGGAGAGTGTCAAGGAGAGAGCAATTAGCATGGTGAAGAGTCTTGAGCCCATGACACATGAGGATTGGTTAAAGGAACTAGGCATGTTCAACCTGAAGAAAAGCTGTAGGAGGGAGAAGAGCATCTGAAGGGCTGTCATATGGTACAGGGATTAGACTTGTTCTGTCTGGTCCCAGGGTACAACAGGTGGAAACCAACAATTAAATTTAGGTTTGATGTAAGGGAAAACATCTTAAGAAGGTGACCTAGGGGGCAGCTAGGTGGCACAGTGGATAGAGCACCGGCCCTGGATTCAGGAGGACCTGAGTTCAAATCTGGCTTCAGACACTTAACACTTGCTAGCTGTGTGACCCTGGGCAAGTCACTTAACCCCAATTGCCTCACACCAAAAAAAAAAAAAAAAGAAGAAGAAGAAGAAGAAGAAGGTGACCTAGGTAGCCAGGGGCATGGAGTCAGGAAGACCTGGGTTCAAATCTAGCCTCAAACACTTACTAGCTGTGTAACTTTGGGCTAGTCACTTAAGCATAGGTTGCTAAATCCAATAGCCTTTCATCAGGCCTTGTCTTCCTTGGCCTTTATGCAGCTTCTGACTCCACTGACAACTCCCTCCCAGCTGGATTTTCTTCCTTCCTTTGGCCTTTCTAGCTCTGCTCTCTTCTGATTCACTTCCTGCCTTCTTTTCTTTAGACTGTAAGCTCCTTGAGGGCAGGGACTGCCTTTGGCCTCTTTGTATCTCCAGTGTTTAGCATGGTGCCTGCTGAATAGTAAGTGCTTAATAAATGTTTATTGATTGATTGATCTTCCTAAGGCAGGCCTAGGCAAGATGCCACAGTACCTAATTAAGTCAGTGTGAGAACAGTGGGAACCTGAAGAGAGGTGTGCTGGGAAGTAGAAGGATGGCACTAGAAAGGGAGGTGGAAGGATGTCAAAGAAATGGACCATATCAAAGTTTTGCCAAGGGCCAGGACTATGCAAAGAGGAAAGAAACTCTCATCCCCCCCTGCTCTGCACTCCAGTTCAGCTATCTTATAAGCAAAATTGCCTTTGTGGGCTGGCCTAGCAACTTAAACACCATTTCTTAAAGTAATTAATGTCAGAAAATGTATCTTCAGTTCCAAACTTAAGAAAGAACTCTGGGGATACAATTTCTTCATAGGTTTGTGGTTAGGAATTCAAGCCCTTTGTTAGGATGTTGTCTGTTAAGTATACTCCAAACCAAAGTAGTGGAGCAGAACTCTTGTTCAAAGGAAAATATCCAGTAGAGAAGAGAAACATGGGTAAAAAAATGGAATAATTCATATTGTGAAAAGCTAAGACCTTACAAGTCCCAATTATGATGATCTCAACCCATTCTCCTGCTACATGTAGCCTGCTGCATGTTCTCCAAGACAACACTGGCTGCCAGCCTAACCATCCTCTCCACCTGCCCACATCTACATCAACACTGCATCTGGCAGGCTTTGCCTCTGAGCTGTTTGCTCTACTGAAACACCCCCACACACACACCTCCCTGCAATGATGTGCTTTCTCTGTGACCCGCTTAAATTTTCCCTTCTCTGGAAGCCTTTTCGGTCTAATCCCATGTGATTCTAGTTGCTCTGGCACCTCTATCCACTCCACCATTATCAACATTTGTATATAATATAATGTAATATAAGTTTATCCTATTTACTTCTTAAAATTTCAAGTGCTTCAATGGTAGAAGCAACATTAATATGACTACTAATAATGATAATAACTAGCATTTATGTACAAATATTTGTTAAGGTTTACAAAGTGCTTTACAGGGGGGCAACTAGGTGGCACAGTGGATAAAGCACCGGCCCTGGATTCAGGAGGACCTGAGTTCAAATCCGAACTTAGACATTTGACACTTACTAGCTGTGTGACCCTGGGCAAGTCACTTAACCCTCATTGCCCTGCCCCCCAAAAAAATACAAAGTGCTTTACATATGTGATCTCATTTTAGAAAAGAGTCAAGAATGTTCCTTGTAGCACTTCATAGCACCTAGCACCAATGTTCCATGCAGAGTAAAGGTTCTGAGGATAATGAAGATCATGATATTCCAGGACATGCACCAGCATTAATCCTATCAGGAACAGCTTTACAGTAGGAAAAACAATGGGGCTGTTGAAAGAAAGAAAGAAAGAAAGAAAGAAAGAAAGAAAGAAAGAAAGAAAGAAAGAAAGAAAGAAAGAAAGAAAGAAAGAAAGAAAGAAAGAAAGAAAGAAAGAAAGAAAGAAAGAAAGAAAGAAAGAAAGAAAGAAAGAAAGAAAGAAAGAAAGAAAGAAAGAAAGAAAGAAAGAAAGAAAGAAAGAAAGAAAGAAAAACTGATCAATACTGGAGACCAATGGTCAGATCACAACTAATAGAACTGAACGATCAAGGATCTTAGATTTAGAGCTACTTTAGTAGATCATAAAACCAAACTGTGAGAAAATAATTATTAATAATTAATTTCTTGGGGGGACCCAGAGATCAGTTTCAGTCTCCCCCCCCCATTCTTTTTTTTTTTTTGGTGAGGCAATAGGGTCACACACCTAGTAAGTGTTAAGTGTCTGAGGCCGGATTTGAACTCAGGTACTCCTGAATCCAGGGCTGGTGCTCTATCCACTGTGCCATCTAGCTGCCCCCTCCCTCCTCCCCATTCTTGAGGAAATGCCAGTTCTTGAGGAACTTCAGCAAATCTTGTCTGGGACAAC
This sequence comes from Dromiciops gliroides, assembly GCF_019393635.1. Classification (NCBI taxonomy): domain Eukaryota; kingdom Metazoa; phylum Chordata; class Mammalia; order Microbiotheria; family Microbiotheriidae; genus Dromiciops; species Dromiciops gliroides. Next base: position 66,831,439 of record NC_057867.1, on the reverse strand, counting down.
CCCAAGGGAACAAAAGAAATGGAGACAGACTCTTTTGTCTAGCTCAGTGAACTGATGGGATCAAACTACGTAGATACTAGCCTTTGCCTTTGCCTTTCAGGGAGGGACTTTGGCATACTTTTCCCTCAGGTCATGGTAGGGCTCATTTTGATTTAGACCACCCTCAAGTTGTGTCAACCAATGAAACTGAAGGATACTAACCAATTAGCTTTGATCAATGTATAATGACCCTCCTCCATCAAAAGAAGATAAAACTCTTGACCCCATCGAGGGCTGCTCTCTTGGCTTAGAATGCTTTCTCTTGGTGCACACTCTTCCTCTTAGGATTATGTAGGTATAAAGGCCTGAGACTATGAGAAGTTAGGGAGACACATGGTCAATACTTTACTGACATACAATATTAATCAATAATAAATGCTTACTACCAAAATTGGTGTAATAGCCATTTAATATATAAATATCAAGAATTTTTTTTTGTGGGGCAGTGAGGGTTAAATGACTTGCCCAGGGTCACACAGCTAGTTAAGTGTCATGTGCCTAAGGCCAGATTTGAACTCACGTCCTTCTAAATCCAGGGCCAGTGCTCTATTCACTGCACTACCTAGCTACCCCCGAGCAATTATTTCATAAAATACAGTAGTAGCGAATAATTTTAAACAACACAAAACTTATACGTTTCCAATATGTAAACTACATATTACTGCCAAGATAGAGTTTAGATTTAAGAGAAGTCTGAGACACTAAAAAAAAAAGGGGGGCAGCTAGATGGCGCAGTGGATAGAGCACCGGCCCTGGAGTCAGGAGTACCTGAGTTCAAATCCGACCTCAGACACTTAACACTTGCTAGCTGTGTGACCCTGGGCAAGTCACTTAGCCCCAATTGCCTCACTAAAAAAAAAAAAAAAAAGTCTGAGAAAATTAATGATGTTTTCTTAAAATCTCTGACCTATCTTGCTTCTCCTCACCATGAAAATAGTAAGAACTGGATTTCTGAACAACCATGTTGGAATGGCTTTTATGGTCTGTTATTCTCTTTCTGCCAAAGTCTCAGCCAGTAAACTTTTGGACTTCATGTGGAACATGGGTAGATCTCTGCCTCTGGAATTGGATCCAGGGGAGTTGTAGGCTACTGTAGATTCCTGCAGGCATGCTTTTGGGCAAAAACAGGTGTGGTGGCATTGTGCCAGGGAGCTCATCAATGGCTCTACCATGAGAAAAACTGTCTGTCCCTGGGCCCTCAAGAGTCTGAGAGACAGACAGATGGTCTCAAAACCCAGGAGGGGAAATAATACACAAACATAATAGAAAGAGAAATTTTGGGTTGAGCGGACCTGCAATTTCATCAGTGTAGAGAACTTCAGGTGGCTGAGTCTCTCCACCAGTGAAAAATCTTCCCTTCAACTTCTAGCTGACTAGAGCACTGAGACGTTAAGTGACTTGTTCAGAAGCCACACAGCCAGGATGGGTCAGAGGCCAGCTCTCTAACCATCACACCACTTTCTCAAAAGAAAAATAATAATAGAAACATCATAATATGACAAAGTACTACAACCACTCATATTTGTAAAGAAATTTAAGGCAAAATAGGAAAGGTACAAGGTACAATGGTAGTTCAGAGGGGGAGAGAAAGATCACTTTCTGCTGGGGGAAGGGGAATGCTGGATCAGAACAGGCTTCAAATGTGGCATTTGAGCTCGGCAGGTCTTGTAGGATGAGTAGAAATTCAGTAGAACTGGGCTGGGGGAAGGCCATTCTAAGTAAAGGCAACAGCATGAACAATTTCCCACAGCCACAGTCACTGAGTCTGTCAGAGTGTGCAACACTGGACACCTGTCGCCAGGGGGAAGGAGGGGGGGGAAGTAAAGGAATAAGCATGTATTAAACACCTATTACATGCCAGGCACTGTGTTAAGCATTTTGCAATGAATGATTATCTCATTTGACCCTCACAACAACCCTGGAAGGTGGGTGCTGCTATTATCACCTTTTTACAGTTGAAGAAAGTGAGATGGAGAAAAATTAAATGACTTGCCCAGGGTCACACAGCTAGGAAGTGTCTGAGGCCAGATATGAACTCAAGTATTTCCGACTCCAGGTCCAGCCTTCTAAGCACTGCATTACCAGCTAACTATGAGAAAATGGTGTGTTTTATCCTCTGGCCTCTAAAACCAATACTGGTCACTGTTTGTCTCCTGAGTTCAACTGTGGGTCTCCACCTCTCCCACCTCAGTTATGTTACTATAGTCATTGTATACACTATTCTCTTTGTTCTGCTTTCGTCACTCTGCATCAGTTCCTACAAGTCTTTCCATGACTTTCTGAATTCCTCCTATTTGTCATTTCTGTTACATTCATATACCACACATTAGCCAGTCACTTCTCCAAGTGAAGGGCACTCACCTTCAAAGAGGGCATCGCTGTATCTGAAAAAGTTCTCGGCTAGTGTTGGAAATGCTAACTACAGAAGGTGGACATGAGGCCTGAGATCTGATTACTCTACGCCATTTCTTGCTTCCAATCAAAGAATATCAAGGATGATACTTAAGGCAAATTTCTTTTAAATAAAAGTGAGTTTTAACTAGTATAGAAAAGGTTTTCTTTTATTTTCCACTCAAAACTAGCAATGATTCACTTAAAAAATAGAAGGAAAGTTGGGGTTGATGAACAAAAACCAGAAGAGTGGAAACACAATGCGGCACCATGAGTGCTAGGTTTAGAATAAAAAGCCCGGGGGCTTGAAGGCCAGCTCCAGTAAGTTGCAATCTCTAGAGGCCTCAGTTTTTCTCATCTGCAAAAGCAGGGGGCTGACCTAGCTCTCAATCTGTGCTCCTGTGAGAATTTGTCCAAAAACAGCCAGCTCTGGAGAGAGGGAGGTAAAGAAGACCAAAATTCAAGTGAAACATGAATAGCTACATTCATCCTGCTCACCAGTACCAGTTGTACAATAGTGGCCCTGTCTTGTTAAACAAACTTGGTGGTTTGCAGCTATGCAAACACTCAACTGGCTAACGTTAGTGCATCTGGCTACTATGCCCCATTTAGGATGATTCATGGGAAAAAACAGGACAAAAACTTGTCAAGTGTACAGGTCTTATTCTCAGGCACTTGTACCTACCCCTTCTATTCTCATCCATTGAAAATCCCCATCAACACAGTGACTGTGAATGGGGGCGGGGGAACATTCCCTCTGATCTCCATCTCTATATATGCCCTTGCTCCAAGCCTTTAACTAGGATGAGCCTTTCAAGATGCAATTCTATTAACCACCCTGCCTGCTCTCAGAATCCCGTGGGGCCCCATCCCCTTTAGAAGAATCACAATCCCTGGGCAGAGAACCAGGAGGCCAGGTGAAACAGCTGCAGTGGCTTAGTGCCTTTAGATAACTTTTATTTGGACTCAAATATTCTTAAAGCATTAAAAAGAAGTGTTTACCATCTATTAGCAAGGTCAAAAAAGAACATTCAAAATGGAAAAAGGCAATGTGGTTTACTGGCTTCCTCACCTACTTATTACCCTGGGTAATACATTACACCTCTCTCCAAATATAGATTGATTGATCTATATCTGTCTGTCTGTCTATTTATCTCTCTCTCCCTATCTACTCTAAGGTAAAGATTACATAGCATGCAGAATTTGCCACCTAACACTGGGGCGCTGTCAATGAATCAATTGATGAGTACTGATGAAGAGCCGACTATATGTCAGGTGATGCCAAGACAAGATTAAAAGTCCCTCTTTCTCAAGGAGCTAACGTTCCAACAGGAAGACAACAGGTACATATATAATAAATGTAACACCAGTTTCAAGAGCCTTGCTGACAGAGACTACTGTTTGTTACTGTTATAACATCTTTAAGCAAACTACAGGATCCTGAAGTAACAGTAACTATATATGTTTATGCAGATGTACACATGTGTGCATGTGTATGTGTATATATATCATATCCATATGTATACATACACATACTGAATAAATACAAAATGGTTTGGAGGAGGGTTGGGGCAAGGGTTCATGCAGAAGGTGGGGCCTGAGCTGAGTCTTAAAGGAAACCAGGAATTCCAAGAGATGGAGGTGAGAAGGGCAAGCGTTGCAGGCATGGGGGGGGGGGCGCGGGGCAGCCAGTGCACATGGGCACAGAGACAGCTAGCTAGGAGATGAGAGACGTGTGTGTTAATTACAGCAAGGAGGTTGGTACACCTGGACCACAGAGTGAGTGGGGGGAATAATTTGTATGAAGACTGGAAAGGTAGAAAGGGACAAGCTGGGAAGGGTTAGTGCCAAACAAGGGTGCTTCTATTGGAGCCTAATAATGAGAAAGGCCAAATGAGAGGTGATGAGGGCCTCAGCTTGAATGGTGTTTGTGTGAATAGAGATAAGGGGACACGTCTGAGAGATGTTGGGGGGACAGAAAGGACATGATATGACAACTGACTGGATACCGGGTGGGTGGGGGCGGTAAGGGACAATGAAGGGTTGAGGATGGTGACAGGTTTGCAAGCCCAGGTGAAGTCTGGAAGAAGAATGTGTTTGGGGAAAAGGTCAAGAGTTTTCTTTTGGACATGTTGAGTTTGAGATGCACATGAGACATCTTGTTTGAAATGTTCCATAGGCAGTTCATAATAAGGATTATGGCATTAGAATTCAATCGTGAGACTTGGGCTAGTTATGTAGAACTAGTCATTATCTGTGCAGAGATGACACCTGAGCCCATGAAAGCTGACAAAGTCACCAAGGGAGAAGGTATAGAGAAAAAAAGAGTAGAGAGCCCAGGAAAGAAAGAGCCTCAGGGGTCACCCTCACACAGCTAGGGAGCAGGATGCAGACAATGAACTGATGAGAAAGAGTGATCGGACAGTAGGAAGAGAACTAGGACAAGGCAGTGCCACAGAAACCTAGAGAAGAGAGTGGATCTGGGAAGGTGGCTGACAGTGTCAACGCTGCTGAAAGGGCAAGACAGCTGAGGATGGAAAAAAAGCTAACAGATTTGTCAATTAAGAGGTTGCCAGTGGTGTGACGGATAGAGCACTGGCCCTGGAGTCAGGATCTGAGTTCAAATTCAAGCCTCAGACACATGACACTAGCTGTGTGACCCAGGACAAGTCACTTACCTCCAATTCCCCCACACACACACACAAAAAAGGACACCGGTAACTTGAAAGAACAGATTTATATTAAAAGTATAAAGTAAAAAGAATTAAAGTATAAGAATCAGGATGGCATGTGGTGTTTTACCTCAGCCAAGAAGCACAAGGCAGTGGGGAAAAGGAGCAACTGTTGTTGTTAAGTCATTTCAGTGGCGTCCGACTCTTAGTGACCCCATGTAGGGTCTTCTTGGCAAAGATCCTGGAGCGGTTGGCCATTTCTTTCTCCAGCTCATTTTACACATGAGGAAACTGAGGCAAACAGGGTGAAGTGCTTTGCCCAGGGTCACAAAGATATTAAGCGGCTAAGGCTGGATTTGATGTCAAGTCTTCTTGACTCCAAGCCTGGCACTCTATCCACTGTGCCACCTAGTTGCCCAAAGAATCACCACTGCTATCCTAAACTTCAGAGCAACAGACTCATGTACAACCAATAAATCTGGTACAGGCTATGGCCAGGTCCAGGCGGGGGAAGTGAAGGAGGTGGGGAGAGCAGGACTGTCCCCCCCCAAAAACAAACAAGTGGTCTCTTGTCATGAACTCAGGAGTAGCTGCTTTTAAGATAGGACTAGGGGCAGCTAGGTGGCGCAGTGGATAAAGCATGGCCCTGGATTCAGGAGGACCTGAGTTCAAATCCGGCCTCGGACACTTGACACTTACTAGCTGTGTGACCCTGGGCAAATCACTTAACCCCCATTGCCCCGCCAAAAAACAAACAAAAAAAAAGATAGGACTAGAGGAGAAGGAAAGTATCTGGTATACGCCATAGACAAGGAGGCTAAGGGGGTGGAGGAAATATCAGAGCTTCCGTTAGGTTTCACCTACAATAAGGGCTAAGTAGATTGTTGCAGACTATTCCATTGTGGTGTATAACATAGTTTCTACAGGAACACGCTTTGAGTTCCAAACAGCTCTCAGCCTATTTAGAAGTTGGACTGCTTATAAAATGCTACAGTTTCCTCTGTAGAGACAAATTCGGATTGTAATTTTGGCACTGAAAGAGAAATAAGCAAGCTCTCAAAGCTATTAAATGAAAATGCAACGTGTCTTTGAAAGACAAAGAACAATTATCAACAGTAACCACCGTAAATGAAAATGAAAGCTTAAACAAGCATCCTCAATTTTCATTTCCTGTAAGTGACTATAAGCAAATAAGGCATTTATAAAATAAATGATAAAACTCAAACTACACTGAGCACACTACCCAAATGAGTTGGATCAAATTTTCCACTAGTCTAACCACTGAAAGGATAGAGAAGATCATTATTTAGAATCAGTACTCTTCACATAAATTGTGCTCCTACTGTCTCCAGAAAGCCCTTGGGCTCAGATGTGATCTTTCCCACTGCTGATTTCATATGCTTAAGGGGGGGGGGGGGGGACGGGAAGGCCAAAATGATGCTAAGTTAATAAAGTCTTTTTGGCAGCAGGAACTGGGCAGGTGGAGAACATGGACACTGGCCCCAACTCTTGGCAACAGCCCTGGGAATGAATGTCTTTTCAGCTCAACCAAAAAGCAGATGGGGCGGGGAGGATAATTAATACCAACAGCTGCTTGTCCCAACCCTTGACCTTCTAGCTGGTTCCTCCATGACTGAGGAATATAGCTATATAACCAGACAAACGAAGTTTAAGGTTGAAATGGAGCGGTCACCTCTCCCTTTTACACAAAAGAATCTAACACTGTGCTCTATCTGTGGAGGTGAAAACTCTACTCCCCTGTCGCCTCTTCCTTTTTTCTCCCTGTAGTCCGGCTTAGTCCTACTCCTTTCTGTCCCTCCATTCTCTCCTCCCATTACCCTTAAACTCTTGCTCTATAATTAAACTCCCCACCATCCAAGATCTCTTTCCTTTTACTTTTCCATCTTCGCCCACAGAAGCCTGGCTCCCTGTAGAAGATTCCTGGCTGCCCTCTCTAGTGTGCATTCTCTGCCTCTAGTCCCCGCTCCACTAGATTAGAGAAGGAAGCAGGAATTTCTTGCTTCTTCCTGCCACAATCACTCAGCAACTTTTCCTCCACCCATCTCCATTGCTGGGTTTTACCTAATGCCTACCCCACAATCTTCCTTTCAACTGCAACCCTTGTCCACACAGCCACAACCACCACCACCACTACTTTAATAATGTCCCTTCAAATACTTTAGCTGCTTCCCAGTTCATCAACTGCTTTATCTCCCAGAACCTACTTTTTTTAGACCTTCAATCCCACCATTAACTATAACTGAAAGGACTCCATGATCTGAATTCTGATCATTGCCATGGCATAACAAAATCTCCTGTCCTTCCATCTCTCCCCCTGCCTCATTCTTCAACGTATTCTTTGTTGTCACCACAAGCTCCAGGTCCTCCATTCCTCCCTGTTCTCCTAGTCCCTCATCCCTGATCTGTATTTACCTTCCTCCCTTCATAGTCTTGACCTCAGAGTTATCCCATTCAGCTACACGCACCTGATAGAGACATACACACACACACACAGAGTCAACCGGTAATCACAACTTCACAAAACTTATGTGAAAATTAGGTTTTTCTTGTAGGTGGAACCCAAAGAGTTCACAATTGACGCAGAAGTTTGCATATTTCTGATAGTAAGACAAAGGGAGGAAGAGGTCCCAGAAATCTCCACCTAAAAGGATGTAGTAAGGGAGGGGGAAAAGTTCAGTAAAGGTGGGAAAAGGCCAAAGCCCCTCCTGAAGGGGAGGAGCAAGGCAATGGCAAATGCTGAATTCTTTTCCCTTCAGAACTGCTAGACCAAGAAGATAGGCTGGTCTGTTTATCTCCAAGGGTCCCAGCTGCCCAAGCAGTCAGTTTCTCAGTGTGGGGCCTGTCTTGACTCCCAAGGACACACAGGGAGTCCAGTTTGGAATGCAAACAACAAATGATGTCAGCTGGGGGGAGGGCACTTTGTCCTTGACACATTCCGGGAGTCCTGCATGCTCTGGGTCCAGTGTTTCTGGAAAATATGGCAATTCAAAAAGACAAGTCCAAGGGAGCCCTTAACATTCCTTCTTAATAACATACACATAAAGCACTGGCCCTGGATTCAGGAGGACCTGAGTTCAAATCCAGCCTCACACTTGACACTTACTAGCAGTGTGACCCGGGGCAAGTCACTTAACCTCATTGCCCTGCAAAACAACAACACACACACTCACACGTTCTCTTCTGTCCTTGACTCCCTCAGATCCTTTTTGCCTCTGCAATGCCACTGACTGCCCTTATTAGATGAAGTATATTTCAAAGTACTCTGGCTTCTCTATCTACCGAGCAGAAGGCACTGTTAGGTGGCAGCAAGATTGAGCAAGACGGTAGTGGAGTTAGGAAGATGCAAGTTCAAATCTGCTCTCAGATACTTACTATCTGCATGACCCCGGGCGGGCGAGTCACTTCACCTCTGTTTGCCTCAGTTTCCTTGTCTGTAAAATGTAGATAATAAATAACAGCACCTCCCTTGCAGGATTACTGTGAGGATCAAATGAGATTCTATTTGTAAAGTGCTTAGCACAGTGCCCGCCACATTGTAGGCACTATATAAAGTCCCCACCCTCTGGATATGGCAGTGAAATTATACTTTGAAGGAAGCTAGGGATTCTAGCAGGTGGGTATAAGAGGCCAGCTCTGCAAAGGCAGAGAGAGGAGCAAGAATGGTATTGATGAGAATAGCTGGCAGGCCCTTTTGGATGTAATGGAAAGTGCAGGAGAGGGAACAATATGGAAAATTGGAAGGATGGGCAGGAGTAATACTGGGAAGGCCTTTAAATGCTAGGTTTAAGATTTTTACTTTGAATTGATCTACTGATAACAGTCAAAGGGTCTCATTAAATTTTTTTGGGGGGGGAGTGAGGCAATTGGGGTTAAGTGACTTGCCCAGGGTCACACAGCTAGTAAGTGTTAAGTGTCTGAGCCCGTATTTGAACTCAGGTCCTCCTGAGCTGGTGCTCTATCCACTGCGCCACCTAGCTGCCCCTTCTCATTAAATATTAGAAGTGAGACTTGCGAAGGCTGAAGAGCAGATAGAGGGGTTTTAAATTTTAAAGTGCACTAAGACTTTGGGGACACTCTGTATTCACTGTAGCATAGTAACAAGTACACTCTTCTTCTTTTACAACGTGACTAATGCAGAAATGTGTTAATGTGATTGTACATATATAACCTCTAGCAGATTGTGTTGTCTTGGGGAAGGGGGAGGGAAGGGAGAAAAATTTGGAACTAGAAATCTTATAAAAATAAACATTGAAAACTATCTTTACATGTAACTGGAAAATAATAAAATACTTTTATGATAAAAAACAAACCCCAACAAGTACATTGATTTGAAACCAGAGCACTTGGGTTCAAATCCAATCTCCGCTACACTTATGTACCATGGGACCTTGGGGCAAGTCATTCCTCCTCTCTGGCCCTTAGTTTCCTCATCTGTCAAATGAAGGGGTTGTACTAGATGATCTCTTAAGGAACCTTTCTGCTTTAAATTCTGTGACCCTCACTGTAGATGATTTGCACTTAAACTTCAATCCGTATGTGTTGACTATACAGAGAGTTACCCAACATGGTAGTAACATGCAAGAGGATTTCTTCTCTAGTTGAAAACAGGCATCTTTAGAGTAGGGGTCCATTTTTCATCTGTAAAATGATGGAAGAGATTCCATGGCCTCTGAGGCCCTGTCAGCTCCAGGACTGTGAAACCTGTGGTCTTCTGGTAATCAGGCAAAACAGCAGAAAGAGTCTAGGCTACTACGAAAGGGGGGGGGGCAATTCCCTTTTTCATATCTTCAACTCTGACCAAAACCTGAAACAGCTTAACATTTTACAAAATGCCCAGTTCTAAGAAGGAAAGGGGAACATATTTCTGTGCCAAGGATGGGGACATGGCTGAAACCTCAACATGGAGGTTTCGCTGTTGCCTTCCATCAGTATCATTTTCCTGATTTGCTTTTTGAAGATATATAGACTGCAGCACCCAGTCATCCAAGACAGGACTAAAATGTTGTTCCTCTATTTCAGCTGAAGTTGTAACCAGTTGGAATGCTGAAGGGGAATCAGAATGAGCATAGAGGTGTTTCCCCAGCCACGTCGTTTACAAGCCAGTTAGCCTCTCCCTTAAAAAATTTATGGGCTGTAGTAATTTTCTATGTGGCCAGGAACTTTGTATTGTTGGGATTTATATAATTACAAAGGGGAGTTTATTGCATATTGAGAAAGCCAGACACGCCTACTTTTTTATCCCACCGTAACTTGGGGGTAGGAACAGGCAGAGGGAAGAAAATGTGGGAGAAAAATAAAACTGCAAATGGTAAGTAGATCAGGTCTGGCCACGAATTATTACAAGGGGAACTACATTAACTGATTACTAGATTTCATTAACAACATATGTTATCCTACAACTCACCTTGGCCATTCCTTTTCCACACTCTGGTTTCCTGGGAAAGGACTGGTTACAAGCTAAACTTTAACATGTGCAGAATGAAGGTTTTAGAATGGATTTTAGGCAGAAATGTAGTGCTTTTTTTGAGATTAGCTTCCCTGACTAGAACAGTACTTGTAATCATTTCAAAGGCATTAGGGTGTGTGAAAACTGGTGTGCTGCTAAGGGTTCTTGGCTCATCAGGTGTCCATTCTTAGAGATGGTAGAAACGGGAACTTGGGGATTTTCTTGTCTTCTAAACATTCCCAACAATGAGGCCACAGAGTAAGAGTGCAAAGTGTTGTAGGGGTTTGAGCACTATGTTAACTATATAATCTCCTATCAATTGAACTCCAAGTGACAAGAAGACTGTTACAACCCAATCTAACTTGTCAAAATTTATTACTAGCAATACTGGGCACCTAAGTGTGGCACCCTGCACACAGTAGAGAACCTCAGATACCCTGTTTGGGGTGTTGGCATTTTGGCACATGATAGATAGCAGAGGGCCTGAGTCCTAATCTTTAGAAGTTAACTGATCTAGGGGCAGCTAGGTGGTGCAGTGGATAAAGCACCGGCCCTGGATTCAGGAGGACCTGAGTTCAAATCCGGCCTCAGACACTTAACACTTACTAGCTGTGTGACTCTGGGCAAGTCACGTAACCCCAATTGCCTCACCAAAAGAAGAAAGAAGAAAGAAGAAAAAAAGAAGAAAGAAGAAGAGGAAGAAGAAGAAGTTAACTGATCTAAACGTTCATCCTTCAAAATATAAGCATTCCAGGGGGCAGCTAGGTGGTGCAGTGGATAGAGCACTGGCCCTGGATTCAGGAGGACCTGAGTTCAAATCCGGCCTCAGACACTTAACACTTACTAGCTGTGTGACCCTGGGCAAGTCACTTAAGCCCAATTGCCTCGCCAAAAAGAAAAAAAAAATATAAGCATTCCAGATACATTCAGGGGCTGAGAGAGGAAAAGCTATGAAACTCCAGAAAGCCAAGTTTGGGGGTGTTTTTTTTAATGGAGAGACAGCTGTTATTGCTTAATATAATCATATACCAAAAAGGAATTATAAATCATACACATGGCTTCAAATCAGGAACAGCTGGCCCAATTCAAAGGCAAGCACATGGACTTCGGTTTGGCCCACCTTGGATCCCGTCTCATAATGTTTAAGACCAAGCGAAATTTTCCACATTCACCTACCCCCCCCCCCAAAAAAAAAAGGATCAAAATATCCATTTTGTTCTACTTGCTTTTGGCTGCTCTCATTTGTGTGAAAATGCCCCCAGTTTCCCAAGCTAGACTGTTCTCAGTTTGGAAGGAACCAGATGTGAGTTCTCAGGTCCCCTTCCTCCCTGATGTGGCCTTGGCTTTCTCCTCCTACTGGCTTGACCATTCCCTTTGAGAATCCTTGGCTGAATTCTTTTCCATCTCCTGGCCCCTTTGTTTGGGTGGCCCCAAGGCTCTGTCTTTCCTTCCTTAAAGATCTCCGTTCCCGGGGATTGCCATATCAGCTCTATGCAGAGCTCGTTTTCTCCTGAGATTCAAAACCTTATTTCTGATTCTTCCCTTTTCCTGGTTCCCCATAACCTATGAAGTTTTGCTCTGTCATCATCCTTCCTGACCTCTCTGCAGTGTTCAACACTATAGACTCCTCCCTTCCAGATTCTCTCTTTCCAAGGTTTTTGTGGCTCTGCCCTGATACGGTTCTCTTCCTCCATGTCACATGGATTTTTCTCAGGTTCCATCGAGTATAAAATTATAACCAGTGCACCATCCACTATGTGCAGGTGACCCCCACCCCTGCCCAGGGCTTTGGCTTGGGCCCCCCCCTCCCCCCTCCACTCTCTAGCTTGGTGACCTCAGCTCATTGCAGATGACTCCCAAATCTCCAGATCCAATCTTCATCTCTCCCCTGAACTCAGTCTTCAACAGCCTTGCAAACAACTCCACCCACATGTCCCAGTGGCAACATCTCCAAGACAATCATCTTTCCCTCTAAACCCATTCCTCCTAACTTCCCCATTTCCCTATTTCTCTCCAGAGCGTTCCTATTCTTCCAGTCACCTGAGCTCACTCAAAACTCAGGAGAGCTCTTTAACTCTTCAGCCTCACTAACTGCAGTGATGAGGATGATCAATTTTCAGTGCTTCTTAAACTCTCCATCTCCTTTTCTCAACCATCACCCCAACCATTTCAATGCGGCCAGCACCTTTCACCTAGGCTAATGCAATAGTTTTCCCATCGGTATCCCTGTATCCACTCTCTCCCCTCTCCAGTTTACCCTCTACATGACTGCCAAAGCACTATCCTTAAAGTACAGGTCTGACCCTATCACTTCTTCTGTGGCTCACTATTGCCTCAAAGATAAAATACAAACTTCCCTGTGTGGTATTTAAAGCTTTTGCCAATCTGCCTCTACTCTATCTTTTCCAGTTAATTATATATTGCAACTCTTCATGCACTCTGCCCAGCTGCCACACTGAATCAGTTAGTATTGTCCCTTATAAACAAGAATAGTCCATCTCTCACCTCTATGCCTTTGCACATTCTATCCCTCCTAGATTGCTCTTCCTGCTCATGTCTGCTAACTGGAACCTCCAAGCTTCCTTCACACTCAACTTCAACAACCACTTCCTTTGAGAAGCTTTTCCTGATTCCCCCAGTTCTTAGCATCCCTCAATTCCCATTAGTTTTTATTTATTCTGTATATCATTGTAAGCTTATAACTGCACTAAGTCTTTGGGGACACCATGTATATCTTGCATTTGCCTATTTGCAAACATGTTGTTTCCTCCCCTTAGACTTTAAACAATTTGAGGGCAGGGACCTTTTCTTTTTTATCTCTCCATCTCTAGCACCTAGCACAATTCCTGGTACGTAGCAGATGTATGTATGATTAATGAATACTTGCTGATTGTCTGATTAGCATTGAGTGGCCAAGTCTTGCAAATTCTATTCCCAACATGTCTCACATCCGTCCCCTTTGTTCTTCTCACATGGTTACCATCCCAACACAGACCCTTCCTCTTCTGTGGACTACTGGAATAGTTTGTTGAGTTATCCAGATACAGTATCAGGCTCAGTAAAGCATCTAGTGTCAGAGGATGTGCTAAGAATGATTAAATGGGGCCAGCTAGGTGGCGCAGTGGATAGAGCACTGGCCCTGGATTCAGGAGGACCTGAGTTCAAATCCAGCCTCAGACACAACAATGACTAGCTGTGTGACCCTAGGCAAGTCACTTAACCCCAATTGCCTCACCAAAAAAAAAAAAGAGAGAGAGAGAGAGAATGATTAAATGTACCAGCAGAAAAACAGCAGAATGGGCACTGAGAAAAGGGATGGAGGGTAGCAAGAGCAAGTAAATTCAGGGTCAGTAGGGTACAAAAGGTGGAAGTATCCTTTACTCTTTCCTTGACTCCCAGAGGGAAAGCCTGGGACAGAGAACTAAAGACAGAATTTCAGGGATGAAAGGAACCTGAGAGATGGATACCCTAGGCCAGTGGTATCAAACTCAAATAGAAACAGATCCCGGCAAGCCTGCATATTTCCTGAGAAAACTACAAACTAACATTATCTATGTTGTGCTATATTTTTATTCCTTTTGTTAAATACCTCGCAATTACATTTTAATCTGGTTCCTTTTGCAAACAGCAAGTTTGACCCTTCTACTCTAGATGAATTCCAGAGATAACAGGTCCAGAAAGATCAAGTGGTTCATTCAAAGTCACATAGAACTGGGCCAAACTGGGACTAGAATCTTGGTCTCCTGACCCTTGGAACAGGGATCTCACTATTATTCTCCCTATCCCCTGTTGCCCACTCAGGTTACAAACCTGTTTTTTCCTCTCCCTGAAAGAATACTGAAATATTTCAGGGATCAGTGATTTCACTGATATGAGTGCTCTTGCTACCAAGTCCTATACCAGTCTAGTGGGTAGTATGCAAGAATTACTGAGGCTGAAAAATGCATCACCCAAGGGCTAAGCTAGTGGCTGACCCTGTCTGATTTCAGCGAGGCTGGTGTCTGCATGAGGAAGTCCATCCTGCAAGCATTTCAACTGCCATGACTTCCACTTGACTGACACAGCCTTTAAGAGCCCAGAGTCACTCCCCATGCCCGGCTGAGGCTTTAACAGAGGCCCTAAAAGAAAATGTGCCACTAATTATCCTGAAAACCACAAAGTCTTACCTCGAAGCACTAGGAGAGCCAAGTGTAAGGAATGAGAAAAGAAGATAAATGAAAGAGGCGGTTTGCAAAGCTCACTTTAGTATCCAAGGAATTCTGCTTGGTAGGCATAGCCTAAAGAAACTCCGTCATCTTCCAGCACTAAAAAGATCTTTAAATTAGGTTGGAATTTTTATTGTATTCACTGTTAAAACAATATTCTTTTTAATTACAGGAAACATACCACACAATATCCAAGACTAAAAAAAAAATCACACACCCACAGCACCAGGCTATAGAAATTAAATCACAGTATTTACTCTACTGGAAGAAAGCTGAGAATGACCTAAAACCTTGGGCCAAGTGTTTAAGAGTTATTTAGTTTCATAAAATTCAAATTGCTTCTCTGATTAGATTTTCTTTCCCTGGTTAGAAGTCAGCCAAGAGGCCTCAATTATGGACTAGGTATAAAAGAATCAACTACAAGATGTCAGAGTCACAGTCAAAAAGCCTCTTTGGATAATATTCTATCTATAGAAGACTCCTTCTGAGTAGTTGATCACAAAGCATTCAAAAGCCAATCCTAAATACTTATAGAATGGACTTGATAACCAAGAAAAACCCTAAATAACTTTCTAGCCAGGTCTTGTGAGTACAAGTCTAATCACTGTAGCTGCCTAACTAGCTGTAAAGGATTCGAATACAAATTGGACTGAAGAAGTTAGAATGTGGATAATGACTTTAGAGGATTGGAAAGCTGATGAAGATCAAAAAAAAAATCATAATCTGAGCTTATTGTGCCTAAAGAGAAAATTTTGCCTATAAACGTATTTAAAAACACAAGTTTTGGGGCAGCTAGGTGGTGCAGTGGATAGAGCACCAGCCCTGGATTCAGGAGTACCTGAGTTCAAATCCAGCCTTGGACACTTGACACTTACTAGCTGTGTGACCCTGGGCAAGTCACTTAACCCCCATTGCCCCGCAAAAACAAAAACAAAAACAAACCAAAAAAACCAAAGCCACAGAAATGTTAGGTAGACAAAGAATACTAGATCTGCAGTCAGGAGACCTGGATTCAAATCTTGACTTTGCTATTTGCTGTATAACCACGAACAGGTTGCTTATCCTCTTGGGGCCTCAATTTCCTCATCTGTAAAAAGAAAGGGCTGGACTAAAATGCTTCCTAAGGTCCTTTCCTACTCTGAATTTCTGGTGCTATCTTCAGTAATTTGGGTTCAGTCCTGTCTAAAAGCTGTGCTGTGGCCTGGAGGATTTCTTAAAGCCCACTTCAGACACAGATAATGAACAGGGTCAGGAAATGATAGCAGGGAGGGACCTTAGGAAGCAGCTGGACCAAGGCCTCCATTTTACAGATGAAAAAATAGAGGCACAGCAAGGTTAACAATGCCCTCATCAATGTTGCCTTGGTTCTCTGTCTCTCCTCCCTCTCCCTCTCCCTCTCCCTCTCCCTCTCCCTCTTATTCCTCTCCCTCTCCCTCTTCTCCCTCTCCTTCTCCTTCTCCCTCTCCCTCTCCTTCTCCTTCTCCCTCTCCCTCTCCCTCTCCCCCTCCCTCCTTCCCTTCCCCCCTCTTTCTTTCTTTTTGATTTTGGATTCTCCATCTTCCAAGCTGAATTTGGCAGAATTCCAGTCCAACCCCTTTTATTTTGTAAGTTTGTCAGGTATTTCTTGTCAATGTAGTATGTGTGCACGGGCGTGTGCATGTGTGCAGATAAAGGGCTTTTGGTAAGTGAATGCGTCCCTCAACACCTGTCGGGGAAGGTTAAATAGTGGTGAGCACTATTATTAAAACAAGAGTGACTCTTTTCTTTGCAGAGACTACTTGGCCCAGCTATGGCTTAGGGGCTGAGCTGTTTGTTTCTCCTATTCAGGTGTGGTTGTTTTTTTTTTTTTTTTGATGGGGGATGCTTCTCTGAGTAAGGGAGAAAGGGCATATGTGGAAATTAATTTGATGTAAAAATGAAAGACATTGACGAAAATGTTTTTCAAAAACATATCCAAAACTTTTAATGCAATAAATCATAGGGATTTTCCAAGCGAAACCCAGAGTGCCCACAATGAGTACTTACTCACAACACAGGCTGTACACACACTAAACGATGCCGGTTCCATGAGGCAGCCTGAGCACTGGGTGTTGGTGGCAGAAAACAGGGAGCAGAAACTCCCCTGCTGCTTGAGGCCCCTTCCAGTTCTAAGAGCTGAAACTTCTGTCTCAGAAACTCTTTTTTCCACATGAGTTCTAGAATTCAATTAGTCAAATGATTCTGGGTAAACATTTAAATGGCTTCCCATGATTCCAGTGTGGCAGATATTTATAAACATCT
Source organism: Dromiciops gliroides (assembly GCF_019393635.1). Classification (NCBI taxonomy): domain Eukaryota; kingdom Metazoa; phylum Chordata; class Mammalia; order Microbiotheria; family Microbiotheriidae; genus Dromiciops; species Dromiciops gliroides. The sequence goes on along the minus strand of NC_057867.1, from coordinate 66,814,385 downwards.
CCTTTTCTCCCTCAAATACAGGAGTCAGCTCCACTTCTTCCCTTCTCCCTCCTCACTTTGGGGTAACCTGCATAATTTGGTCCAGCTGCCTTGAAGGAAGATGGGAGGTAGAAAGGCAAATGGAAAGAGAAAAGGGACCTTCCGAACCCCTAAAAGACTCAGTGGGAAGCATACTGCCTGGGTACTGGCGGGGGTGGGATAGGGAGGGAGATCAATGGGATGGATTCACCATGAGCCTGTCCCTGGGGGAAAACGGAAGAGTGACTTCCCCCCTCATCCCCAAAAATGCTTCCTACGGTGGCCTGAGGAGACCCTTTAGGTGGAGGGCTGAACTGCAGGACCTGAGTGTAAAACAACCTAAGTTTTACATAGCCTAGAAGTATTCTGCCCCTGGAAATACAAAAGAACTGTAACACTGTCAGTAGAATGCCAAGGTAACTCTCCACGGTCCAGCCACTTGAGAGATGGTACCATCTCCTGGGGAGGAAAGGAAATGTTGGAGACTACTGAAGAAGACCTGAGGGCAGCAGCTAATATAGACCCACCATTCCTTCTGGGACTGCAGGACAGCAGCAGAGGAGTGTAATGAGAGATGACCATCAGTGGAGTAAATGATCTCTGCTGCCGGCTAGAAGCTGATGACAGTGGAGCTAGGAAGCACTGCCCACTGAACAGTCACCAGGGAAATAGAAGTAAGTCAACTCGACCCTTCAGACGAAGCCCTATTTCTTCCTTCTGGGGCCTTGCAGAGGGTAGTACTGTAAATGATGGCTCCATACAGGCCCCTTGAGGGGAAAAGACTGGCCTGCCAGAAGAAGCTGTGAGGAGGTGTCTCTTCCTCTCTGCTCTTAACTCTAGGGCACTAAAGGGAAGCCTTTTCTTGTTACTCAGGGGTCCCACCCAGCTCTAAGCCACATGGTCTGCATAGTTCGGGGGGCGGGGGGGAGGTGAACAGTAGAGGAGGGAGAATAAGAGGGAGGGAGTCCCTGGAAAAGCTCCTGGTTCACAGAATAGTCCTTGACTGGGTAAATAAGATTGTTCTAATATTTATATGCCTTAGAACCTGAGTACTTTTTTCAAAAAAAATTTTTTTGAGCCTGACTACTTTTAAGGGGAAGCTAGTAGTTGCCTGTGGGGGAGAGTCAGATATGGAGGTTCCCAGGTTCCAACTGGGTGGGAGAACAAGCCAGAGATATGAAAAGTTCCTAAAGTAGTCCCAGGGATCTTTTGGGGCTTGGAGGCACCTTCTGACACTAGGGCTACAATTGGCTTTAAAGCTAGAAAGGACCGATAAGATCACCTAGTTCATCCACTCCCTTCATTTTACACATGAAGAAACCAAAGCCTAGGGAATGAAGTGATTTACCCAAGGTCACATGAACTATGCAACTAGGATTTGAAGCCAGGTATTCTGACTTGAGTACTGGTGTGATATGGTCCACAACGTCAGGAAGAGTCAGATTCGACTGAAAAATAATACATACTGATTAAACTCAAGTCTCCTTTCTGATGTTTGTGCTGTTTCTTCAGTACTAGCAATTAATTGATTGATGTAACTTTTTATTATTGATTCATTTGAGCCTAATTTTAAGTAAAGTCTGCCTTTTTTTATAATTTCCAATGATTATATTTTTATAATGCAACTAATTAGAGCTAAAGAGAAAGCAATTACAGTGCACACAATGACAAATAAGTTAAATTGATCTCAAATTGCAATTATGAAAGGAGAAAAAAGGATTCCAAAAGACACAACCTGCCAAACATTTTGTCTCCTTTCTTGCATTGGATAATTTTATTTTTATTTCTGGCTTTAAAGGAGTCTATAAAAGCCTATTTGAAATAAGTCCCTGTGTTTCCCCAAGATACAGGAGGAAATAAATTCTAAATATGAAAACTTAGCAAGTTATTATACACACACACTCTAGATTAAAGAAGAAACATACACTGGATACTTCCCCACTAACTGTGGCCCTGAGCTGGAAAATAAGCTCAAAGAAAGCAGTAAAGAATGGGAAACTAAGAGGAAATACTACATGAGACAGAGTAAAAGCAAGTTGAGGGACAGGGATTCTACTAGCACTGGGTATTAAAGCAGCAAGGAAAAAAATGATGGGTTTTGACCTTAAGTTTTGAGTTTGGAAAAAAAAAAATGGCACTTCTGAAGGAAATTAGTTCAATCTGGAGTTTTCCCCAACCAAAGGAGAGGCAAAAAGTGACCCAAAAGACATAAAAAAGAAACAAAAATCCTCACCATGATTAATAAAATACGACATCCCAAGTGTAGCCATCTCGCTGCTCTCAAACTGGCCTCAGCATTATGAATTAGAGAAATGGCATGCAACACTTCATCAGCTCTGAGTTCAACATTGGATTGATGACAAAGGTCTTAATAAAATTTCCAGGATAAAGCACCAGCCCTGGATTCAGGAGGACCTGAGTTCAAATCCAACCTCAGACACCTGACACTTACTAGCTGTGTGACCCTGGGCAAGTCACTTAACCCTCATTGCCCCAACAAAAAAAATTTTTTTAATAAAATAAAATAAAATTCCCATCAGTGATCCTAGAAATCCAAGCCATAATGTAGCTTGTGTTGTTCTTGTTAAATTGTATCGACCCTTTGTGATCCTTTGTGGGGTTTTCTTGGCAAAGATACTGGAGTGGTTTGCCATTTCCTTCTCTGGTTCATTTTAAATATGAGGAAAATGAGGCAAACTGGGATAAGTGGCTTGCCCAAGTTCACACAGCTAGGAAGTTTCTGAGGTAAATTTTTTTTTGCAGGCAATGGGGGTTAAGTGACTTACCCAGGGTCACACAGCTAGTAAGTGTCAAGTGTCTGAGGCTGGATTTGAACTCAGGTATTCCTGAATCCAGGGCCGCTGCTTTAACCACTGAGCCATCTAGCTGCCCCCTGAGGTCATTTTTGAACTCAGGAAGATGAGTCTTCCTGATACCAGGTCCAGGACTCTTATCTATGCTCCCACTGCATGAGGTAGCTTATAGATTATCTCATTCAGCAACACCGTGTGGCAGATAAAGAAACTGAGGCAGATAAGTGAAGTGACTTCCTCAAGTCCCACAGCTAGTAAAAAGCAGGGCTTCCCACAGTGGCTCCTTCACAAGCCTCACACACAAGACTTCCTCTTCTCTCTGAGCTAAGGACCTGTCCTGATACTATACGAAGAACCCAGAAACTGTCTATCTAACTCTTCTTCTTTTCATTTTTTGGTAAATTTTTCTTTATTGAAACATCCAGTATGGGGTAGGGAGTAGAAAGTAATAGGAGAAAAAATACTTTTTTTCTTACTTCCCCACTTATTTTTGCATTGACAATGTGTCTCTGAACCTTAATGTCTAAATGTCTTTTTTTAACATTCATTCTTTAAATTGAGTTCCAAATTCTCTTCCCCCCCTCACCATCCAACCCCCTCCCTTGCCCATTGAGAAAGCAAGCTTGATACCCGTTAAACATGTGAAGTCATGCAAAACAAATTTCCATATTAAAGGTTATCCACTTCTGCAGAAGCATCTGAGTAGGAGCTGAGAAGCCAGATGGTGGGGGATAATCCAGGGCTGGGAACTGTGAAGGAATGAGCTGGGAAAAGGATACCAGAGCAAATGATTGATTCATAGGAAAGAGGGAGCCATGGAAGCTTCTTTTTTTTCCCAGGGCGATGAGGGTTAAGTGACTTTCCCAGGGTCACACAGCTAGTAAGTGTCAAGTGTCTGAGGCTGAATTTGAACTCAGGTCCTCCTGACTCCAGGGCCAGTGCTCTAACCACTGCACCATGTAGCTGCCCTACCATGGAAGCTTCTTGAAGGAGGGAATAAAATAACATGATCAGAGCCGTGCTTTAGGAATGTCAAGCTGACAGCTGTGTGAAGAGGGGAGAGACTGAAAACAGACCAATTAGGAAGCAACTGCACTAGTCCAGGTGAGAAGAGATGACAGCTAGAATCAGGGTGTTTGTGCTGTGAGTTGTGGCAGATAGGAGAGATGCTGTGAGATCAGATATGAGGGTGTGTGTGTCTGGGGGGGTGCAGTAAGTGGCATTGAAGAACTAAATGTGAATTCCAGGTTGTAAACCTGGGTGACTGGAAGAATATTTACTATTGCTTAATTGCCAGATCTAATGGCTTTTTCTCAATACTCAGCCTTTATACATTTTTTTTTTGCAGGGCAATGGGGGTTAAGTGCCTTGCCCAGGGTCACACAGCTAGTAAGTGTCAAGTGTCTGAGGCCAGATTTGAACTCAGGTACTCCTGAATCCAGGGCCAGTGCTTTACCCACTGCGCCACCTAACTACCCCCTATACATTTTTATCCATGCAACATCAGAGGCAGTAGGTGGCACAGTAGACCAAGCTCAGGACTGAAGACTTGAGTTCAGATCCTGCCTTAGATACTCATTAGCTCTATAACCCTGGGCAAATTGCTGAACCTCTCTGCTCACCTCCAGTCTCACAATGCCAACTGCCTATTGGACATCTCAAACTGAATATCCTGCAGATATCTTAAACTCAAAAACCGAATCTCACTATCCAAATGAGGTCAAAACTAGACTCATTATCTCTTCCCCAAACCTCCATCCTCCCAGACACCAAGGCTTACAACCTGAGAGTCATCCTCAACTCCTTACTATGTCTCACTCCTTCTATCCGTCTGTCACCAAGGCCTGTCGATTTTCCCTTTATAATATCTCTCATATCTTCCGGAAGAAGAGTTCTGACCATGTCACACACATCCATTTATTTAATAAACTCCAGGGTCTACTGCCTCCAGGATCAAATAGAAAATCTCCTGTTTGAAGTTGTGCTATATGAATGGAATGGAATACTATCGTGCTGTAAGAAATGATGAGCAGGAACATTTCAGAGAAACCTGGAAGGACTTGCATGAACTGATCATGAGTGAGATGAGCAGAACCAGAACATTGTACACAATATCAACAACACTGTGTGTTGATCAACTGTGATAGACTTGATTCTTCTCAGCAACACAATGGTCCAAGATAGTTCCAAAGGACTCATGATGGAAAATGTTCTCTAAATCCAGAAAAAAAGAACTGCTGAATCTGGATGCAGATTGAACCATACTATTTCTATTGTTTTTGTTGTTGTTTTTCTTTTTTGAGGTTTTTCCTTTTTTGCTCTGATTCTTCTCTCATTCCATGACTAATGCAGAAATATGTTTAATGTGATTGTACATATATAACCTGTATCAGATTACTTGCTGTCTTGGGAAGAGGGGGTGGGAGGGGAGGGAGAGAGAAAAATTTGAAACAAGAAATCTTATAAAAACAAATGTTGAAAAAAAAAAGAAAATCTTCTGTTTGGTGTTCAAAGCCCTTCATAACCTGCCGTCTTCCTACTTTTCCAGTCTTCTTCCACCTTAATTCCCTACCTTATACCATCACCCTTAGTCACCCAGATCTCCTTGCTGTTTTGTCTCCTGACTTGGCATTCTCATGGACTGTTCCACATGGGTGGCTTCCTTCAAGTCTCAGCTAAAATCCCACCTTCTGCAAAAAGCCTCTCCCAATGTCCCTTGATTTGAGTGCCTTCCCTCTGTTAATTATCTACAATTTATCCTGTGTATATATCTTTTTTTTAATCCTGTGTATATATCTTGTTTGTACATAACTGCATAGTTGTTTGCATGTTGTCTCTCCCACTTGGAAGCAAGAGCTGTCTTTTGCCTTTTTTTGTATCCCCAGTGCTTAGCATAGTGCCTGGCACATAACATGTGTCAATGGAAAGAAGGAAGTTAGAAGGAGGGGTGGGTTTAAACAGAAAGATAAGTGCTGTTGAATGTGCAATGCCATGGGGACATCCAAATGGAGATGCCCACTAGGCACTGGAAGATGTAAAATAGTTTGCAAACCTTAAAGCACTATATAAATACTTTCCTCCTCCTCCTCCTCCTCCATCTCCTCCATCCTCCATCATCCTCATTATCACCATCATCATCAAGTGAGGATGGAATCAGATAGAATCTTATTATATATTCAGCCCAAGTTCTGATCCTGTCATTTCAAATGTCACAGGGTGGTGTAGTATTCGCTCTAATCCCAAAGGCCTCTTAGTTCAGGTTCCATGTTGGGAGAAAATCAGTCACTTGTGAGTCACTGAACAAAGGAGATTTACTTTGTTCAAATTCAGCAAGGATATAGTGGCACTCAGCTTTTCTGGATGCAGCCTCCTTGTTTCCATGGAAACAGATCTGATCAGTACATGATCAGAGTATGGTGACTCCCACGGGTTTAGGTAACCACTAAGTCTGAGAAGCCCTGACTACATGAGGCTGGGATCTTTTACACTCCCGATCAATCAATAAACATTTGTTAAATGCCTCCTATGTGCCAAGCACTGGGGATACCAAAAGAGGCCAGAGACAGTCCCTGCCCTCAAGCTGACAATCTAATAGGGAAAGTAGGGCTGACCAGGTTGCATGGGAGGCGGGGGAGCAAAGAAGTCAGGGAATTCAGGGAGTCAAGAAAACTCTGGTCCTACCACAGGAAGCCAAGAAAGATCAGGACTGAGAAGAAGCCATCAAATTTAGGAATTTGTCCCACGAGATCTTTCTGGACGCTGACCCTGCCAACCATTGTCTTAGTTAGCCTTCCTAGTTTTGTGTCATTTCCCAATTTGACAAGGTTGCCAGGTAGGCCGCTATCTAAATTAGTGACAAAACGCCCGGGGCAGATGCATGGGGCACTCATCTGGAGAGCTTCCAAATTAACACTGACGCAGTCAATCAATTCTGAATCCACTGAACTCCACAATCATCCGGCCCACATTTCTCTATCTTTTCCACAAGATCAATGCGAGATACATATTTTTCTTTTTAAAAAAATTCTGTACTTAAATACAAAACACAATGAGCATTTCCTGTATAAAATAGAACAGGAAAAAAAGAGGATTGTACATGAAACTGCGTGTCTCATGCATAGCCTGCTGTTCCTTTTAAGGAAATAATCGATTTCAAATAAATTTATCATGTGACTTTGAAAGCTGTCCTATTTGTCTCCTCTTGGACTCTCCTCTGCTCTCTTCTGAGCATATTCTTTTGTTTTTATTTTGTTTTTTGTTTCTGTTGTTTTTCCCCAGGGCAATGAGGTTAAGTGACTTGCCCAGGGTCACACAGCTAGTAAATGTCAAGTATCTGAGGCCATATTTGAACTCAGGTCCTCCTGAACCCAGGGCCGGTGCTTTATCCACTGTGCTACCTAGCTAGCCCTTCTGAGAATATTCTTAAAAAATGCTTCAATGACACTTGTTTTTGGCAACCCTATCACCATCCTCTCTCCTTCCCTCCTTCCCCTTCCCTCCAAGAATCAGAATTTAAAAATACCTCAAAAGACCAAGCTGCATCCATTGATGAAGTACATTTTTTAACCATAAGGCAAAGAAAATAGAAATAGGACAAATTTTTTTTATTTCTAAGTAAAATTATAATATTTTCTGTCAACTGACATCTTATTCTTGTTTTAAAAAAAGAAAAACTAAACCCATGTAACAAATATGCATAGTCAAGCCAAAACAAATGCCCACATTGGCCTTATCCAAAACTGTATTGAGCATTTGGAACCTTGAGTTCACCTACTCCAAAAGTCGTATTAGTATACACTTTTCTTAAGTAAATATATAAGTAGGTGCAGCTAGGTGGCTCAGTAGATAAAGCCCAGGCCCTGGATTCAGGAGGACCTGAGTTCAAATCTGACCTCAGACACTTGACACTTACTAGCTGTGTGACTCTGGGCAAGTCACTTAACACTTATTGCCCTGGAAAGGGGGGAGTAAATACATAAGTAAAATATATAAATATCATTCTCCTCCTACATGCTCTCTAATAATAATCTTCTCTAGGATTTTCCTAGGAATGCAAGTCCAGCTGGCCAGCCTGTACTTCACAAGTACCACCTGTTCTCCTTTCTGAAGACTGGAGTATCTACTGGTACTTTGCTGGTCCTGAGGTAACTGGACTGTTCTCAAAGCCCTTTCATCTACCACTGACAGAGGAACTCAGTATTTGACAAAAACTGCTGGGAAAACTGGAAGATAATATGGCAGAAGCCAGGCATAGGCCAACATCTTACACCTTATACTAAAATAAGGTCAAAATGGGTACATGATTTAGACATAAAAGGTGATACCATAGGTAAATTAGGAGAGGAAGGAATAGTTTACCTCTCAGATTTATGGAAAGGAAAATAGTTTATGAACAAACAAGAGATAGAGAATATTATGAAATGCAAAATGGATGATTTTGATTACATTAAATTAAAAAGGTTTTGTACAAACAGAAGCAATGCATCCAAAATTAGAAGGGAGGCAGAAAGCTGGGAAACAATTTTTACAGCCAGTATTTCTGATAAAGGCCTCATTTCTAAAATATATCACGAACTAAATCAAATTTCTAAGAATCCAAGTCATTCCCCAATTGAGAAATGGTCAAAGGACATGAACAGGCAGTTTTCTGATGAAGAAATCAAAGTTATCTATTGCCATATGAAAAAAATGTTCTAAATCACTATTGATTAGAGAAATGCAAATTAAAACAACTCTGAGTTATCACCTGACACCTATCAGATTGGCCAATATGACAAAAAAGGAAAATAATAAATGTTGGAGAAGCTGTGGAAAAATTGGAACACTAATGCATTGTCGGTGGAGTTGTGAACTGATCCAACCATTCTGGAGAACAATTTGGAATTATGCCCTAAGGGCTATAAAGCTGTGCTTACCCTTTGACCCAGCAATACCACCATTAGGTCTTTTTCCCAAAGAGATTATAAAAAAGGGAAAAGGACCCACATGCCCAAAAATATTCATAACAGCTTGTCTTGTGGCGGCAAGGAATTGGAAATTGAGGGGATGCCCATCAATTGGGGAATGGCTGAACAAGTTGTGGTATATGAATATAATGGAATACTATTGTGCTATGAGAAATGATGAGCAGGAGGAGTTCAGAGAAACCTGGAAGAACTTACGTGAACTGATGCTGAGTGAGTTGAGCAGAACCAGGAGAACATTGTACACAGTATCAACAACACTGTGCGTTGATTAACTGTGATAGACTTGATTCTTCTCAGCAATACAACGGTACAAGATAGTTCCAAAGGACTCATCATGGAAAATGCTCTCCAAATCCAGAAAAAAAAAAGAACTGTGGAATATGGATGCAGATTGAACCATACTATTTCTTTTGTTTTTGGTGCTGTTGTCTTTCTTTTTTGAGATTTTTCCTTTGTGCTCTGATTCTTCTTTCACAGCATGACTAATGCAGAAATATGTTTAATGTGATTGTACATATATAACCTACATCAGATTGCTTGCTGTCTTGGGGAGGGTGGCAGGAGGGAAGGGAGGGAGAAAAATTTAAAACTAGAAATCATCTACCACTGATAGTAACTCGGCAATCACATCCAACAGTCCTGTTAATACCAAGGATGTAGTTCAGTGGAGCTAGGTTACCTGAATTCATCTGGGGCAGCTAAATGCTCTCTTGTTAGCCTCTTTCTTATCTTGCCTATCAACTTCCTATCAGCCATTTCTGTTTCCTTCTTTCCTGTCCAAAGGTCGCTCACTCTCCTTAGCAAGGGAAGCAGAAACAAAATTTCAAATTGAGCAGCTCCCCCTCAAGAAGCTGTCCTGCCCTTGTTCTTCTCTCCTCCTCCCTTAGAAGCAACATAAAGCAAAACGAATTTTTAAAGATCTCCTTTTGTTGCCTTTAGCTCTGTGGCATAGAGCAGTGCAGAGTTGTCAAACTCTCAAGCCAGCAAAACTCACAAGGCCCAAACCGGATTAAAAGGTAATTGGGAAATGTTGAACAAAATAAATAAAAATGCAATACAACATAACATTAATTTGTGTTTTTCTTAGGCAACAAGCAACTGGCAGGGATCCATTTCTATCTGTGTTGGAAACCAATGGTGTAGTGGCTAGAGAGCTGGCATCTAAAACCCACCTCTGACATAGCCTGGCCGTGTGACCCTGGGCAAGTCACTTAACCTCTTAGGGCTTCGAGAAATTGTTTAAAGACTAGAAATTATAGAGAAGGTGCTGACTTGCATTGTTAGAGAGAGTTTTCTCACCTGCAAATTCATTGTACCAATGAAATATTTTGATCCCCAGCTTTGCTCATAAGCCCCAGATAATTTTGAGTCTTGGCACTTTTCTAAGGGGTCTGGGCCATGCTTTTTGTATGTCTTCTTTCTGTCTCTTGATCTGGTACATCTCTTTTTAAAAGGTAGATTCATTTCTACTATTTCAACGTTCTTTTTATTAGGAACTTAACAAACATGAACACTTCAACATAAAAAGGACAAAAAAAAAGATTGTTTATGAAACCAAAAGTGTCTTTTGTAGAGTTAAAAGCACATCGTAAATGTAATATGGTAGCAACAAGACTGCCCTGCTTGTCTACATCCCCTTCTAAACTTCCTTCTACCCTCCCATGTATTTTTGTGATCTTTCTCGATGCTCCTTTTTTCTTTACACCTCTAATTTACTACTCACCACTAAAGAGAAGCTCTGCCTTGTAACAAGTAAGTATAGTCTATAAAAACAAATCACATTGGCCATGTCTTACTTGTACTTCAAGACTACGACCTCTATGCCAAGAGATGGGATGCATGCTTCTAGAGTCATAACTGGTCACTGCCTTTCTTTTGAAGCTGTTTTCCTTTACATTATTTAGGTCATTATGTCACCTGTTCTCCTGGTTCTGCTCATTTCACTCTTTATCAGTTCAGATCAATCTTCTCCAAATCCATTATATTTGTCATTTCTTATGCTGCAATAATGTTCTATTATAGTAATATAATATCATATTCATATTTATAACATTCATATAATTTGTGGTAACAAATTTGGGCAGCTAGATGGCTCAGTGGATAGAGTTCCAATGCAGGACCTCGAGTCAGAAAGACATCTTCCTGAGTTCCTATCTGGCCTCAAATCATTACTAGCTGCTGCATGACCCTGGGCAAGTCACTTCACCCTGTTTGCCTCAGCTTCTTCATCTGTCAAATGAGCTGAAGAAGGAAACGGCAAACCATTCCAGTATCTCTGCCATGAAAATCCCACATGGGGTCATGAAGACTCAGACACAACTGAAACATGACTGAACACCACAACACAAATTTATTCAGTCATTCCTCAGTTGACAGGCAGTCACTGTTTTTTAGCTCTTTGCTGTAACAAAAAGTGCTGCTACAAATATTTTTGTACATAGGACTCCTTTCCCTCTCCTTTTACCCTTTCATGTTATGTACCCAACAGTGATATACATATCTTTTTTTTGGTGGGGGGAGGTAATTGGGGTTAAGTGACTTGCCCAGGTCACACAGCTAGTAAGTGTTAAGTGTCTGGGGTCGAATTTGAACTCAGGTCCTTCTGAATCCAGGGCCAGTGCTCTATCCACTGCGCCACCTAGCTGCCCCAGTGATATACATATCTTTTTAGAAAAAACCTGAAAACCTGAGTTGGTGAGTTCTTTGTACATCAGTCTCTAAACACAATGCCTATTTTTCTTCCTCACTGAATGGTTTGACTTTGTGACTTCAGAATTTCATTTTTGAATGTTTCCCATTTCTCTTGACTTCTATTATAGAATTTTTATTCATGGGATCCTATCATCATCAAAGTCCTACCATATATCTATGGGTGTCCTCCAAGATTCTGTTGCGGATTTGCTTCTTATGAGTCCATGTAAGGTTAATCATCTATCCCAACAATTCCCAGAACTGTTTATCCAGTCCTAATCTTGTCTTCTGATTACCAGTTCCTCATCACTAACTGTACAGTGGAGATCTCCACGTCTGGGCAAAGAGAACTCACTATCACTCCTCCAAATTTTCCCATTTCTGTCGAGGGTACCACCATATTTCCAGTCAAAGTTTGCAACATCTGCTTGACCCTCCACTCTACCCTCTCACCATCCCTCCCCCCACGTCCAATTAGTTCCTAAGTCTTGTCAATCCACCATAACATCCTTGACGACCTTTCCCTTCTCTCCATTCATCTAACCATCATCTCATTCAGGCTTTCATCGTCTTTCTCCTGAACCATTTTGAGATCTCCTTCACTAGAATTCAATCCGTCAGTCTCTCCCCATTCCAATCTATCCTGGACACAGCTGCCAAAATAATCTTCCTAAAAAGCATGGGTCTGAAGTCACTCCCTTGCTCCAGTGGCTCGCCAGTAGCAAAAAGGGTTCTTCAAACTCCTCATCTTACCATGAAAACTGCTTCATAATCTGGCTCTACCTGCCCTTTCCAGGCTTACTGAATGTTACCTCCCTACATGAATTCTCCATTCCAGCCCATTTTCTGTCCCCCAGCAACAACAACAAGCCTTTACCCAGCATTTAGGGCGTACCAGGCACTGTACTAAGAGCTGGAGAATATAAGGCAAAAACAGTCCCTGGCCACGAGGAAGTCACATCTAAAAGAGAGAGACAACGTTCAAACAACTAAGCACATATAAGTTCTATACAGGGTCAATGGAAGGTAAAATTAGAGGAAAGGCTCTAGCAATTGGTACTCCAGCTCCAGGGGCTCCCTTATCACCTCTGCTTCTAAGAACCAGGCCTCAGCTTCCTTCTAGTCTTAGCAAATCACCTGTATCTTGGGGGGGGACTGTCTTTCTTGATCCCCATGGCTTTTAATCTTTATTTTCACCCAAAGAAGTAAGTTATTAGATCTTGGCCCACTCCCAGCAGAATATAAGCTCCCTGAGGGCAGGAATTATTTGTCAAGTTTTTTTAATCCCCTGAACATAGCAGATACTCACTACATGCTTTATGGGTTGGTTTGTCAAACCTGGTCCTTCAGATTCCACATCCAGTGCTTTTTCCCCGATCCCACATCTGGTCACATCAGTTGAAATATTACAGATAATAAGTTTGCTTCTTTCCTCTTCCCCTGTTGTTCCCCCATCTCTATGTAGTCAGTGCTAAAAGAAACCCTGACTGCTCTCTGTAAATGAACGTGCACCTTAAGACAGAATAGTTTACCTTTGTCCTTTGAAACTCACAAGGTCACCCGAGATAGGGGGAAAAGCACATATGATTTACTCTAAATTCGATTCAGATGAGCACATCAGGAAGGCCAGGATAACTATATCAGGAGACAACATGTTTTTGGTCTAAGGAAGTCTGCTTTTCAGTTCCTAGCTGCCTACAAGTCTGCCTAGGGCAAGATGGTGACTTGCAACCTATATTCCTTGGGTAAGAGAAATATTCCCTTCATCTCAAGCTACCAAAGTGGTCAGGCAGGTAACACCTTCCTGACCACTTACCACCTCAAAAGCCTGGAAGAGCCTGATCTCATCCCTAGCCCATCTAAGTTTCCTTGAGACTTGTGGCCTGATACTCTTCCCAGAGTAAGAACGTTGTAAATTCCTTTCATCCAAAGAACTAAAATAATATAGAAAAGAATGTTGTTATTTAGCTTCACATTTATGACTCAGTTGTGAGGTTATGTCAAGTCAAAATCTAATAATTTAACAGTAGTCAATTAAACATTTATTGAAGTGCAGCTAGGTGGCACAGTGGATAAAGTACCAGCCCCGGATTCAGGAGGACTTGAGTTCAAATCCAGCCTCAGACACTTGACACTTACTAGCTGTGTGACCCTGGGCAAGTCACTTAACCCTCATTGCCCCGCAAAACAAAAATTATTGATAAGACTATTATGTTTAAGGCACTGTGCTAGGTGCTGAGGAGGATATGAAGGTGAATAGAAGACACTGTCCCTGCCCTCAGAGGCTTACAATCCAATAGAGGGGGTGACATGATCACAAATAAAGAAAATACAAATTGTAACATAAGATGGAAAGAAAACATTTTAATAGTTCAAAGAAACACTAACAGCTTTGGAGTGGGAGGGAAAAGAAGCTGACTAGAGAAGGCTTTTATGAAGGAGGTAACAATCTCAGGCGTGGTCTTTAACCATAGGTAGAATTTCCCCCTGTTGAGATGTAGGGAGAGGGGGCAGCTAGGTGGCACAGTGGATAAAGCACTGGCCCTGGATTCAGGAGGACCTGAGTTCAAATCCAGCCTCAGACACTTGACACTTACAGGAAGACCCTGGGCAAGTCACTTAACCCCCATTGCCCCACCCAAAAAAAATTTATGGAAAGAGATGTAGGCAGAAAACAAAGGGAAGCGGAAGAGTGGAACACAGACTGAGGTGGTGAAGAGCACCCTGGAGATCACTAGTTTAAGTCTCTTTTTATAGATGAGGAGATTGAGTCCCAGAGAGACTCAATTTATCCTATTTGTGAAGAAAGTCTCCTTCAACAAAGACATGTCCCAATGTGTTGTCTTTTATAGGTCAGTGAGGCACAAGTATCATCTGGTTTCTAGTCAGCTCTGTGATTCCATCATAGGGAAGAGTGTACTGTAAATCAGTGGTCCAGATAAGTCACGACGAGGGGAGTAGTATGGAATAATAATAATGTAGATCAGAGTTAGACCAGAAGGGCCTTAATTGTTAGGGTAAACAGTTTGGACTTTAGGCAGGTTGTCAAGTAGAACTTAGTCCGACTAAATTCAACTAAGTGCCTTCTCTGTGTCTGGCACTGTGCTAAGTAGGTACAGGGGATACAAAAACACAACATGAAAGCAGTCCCTGCCTTCAAAGAGCTTACCTTCTTCCAGTAAAGGGAGGATAAGAAAACCAAATAAATAAACATTAAAAATACACAAAATAATATAAAATAATTTCTCAGCTAGAGGGTATCACCACCCAATGGGGAGGAAAAGGCCTTTAGTGGAAGAGAACTTGAGGCAGGGGTAAGGAGAACTGAAAAAATAACAGACGAAAAAACCGTTTATTCTTGAATTTTACCCTGTGGATGCAGAGGTCCAATTCAAACTTAGGACTTTTTGTCTCAAACATATAAACCCTGTGGTTCAGTAGATTCAGCTTAGTACCTGTGCTTACCCTACATACCACAAGTTCAAATACCATGAGTTAACAGCCTTGCAATTATCCATGAAAAAAATCCTAGTCCTGAGCACTTTTTCCAAAGAGGTCCTGGAACAATTAATGTTTGTGTAGAGACTGAAGATTTCTTCTCAGAAGAAAGGCACTGTATGATCCCCAACTGACGCCGATCACATAGACTGTGTTCAGTGAGGCCGGACCGTAAAGCTGAATGGAAAGGACGTTGGCCAGGTACCAAGAGAACTGGGTTGCAGGCCAAGCTCTCCCACTCATCAGGTATATCACACAGTCTTGGGTGAGCTGCTTCCCCTCTTTTACTTCAAGGTTTGTTTTCCTTTTATTCCACTTTATACATGTATAATATCTATGGACACCAATTAGTGCCTTTGAGCATTTCATGAATCCTCTGTTGCAACAGTCATGAAGAAACTGAATAGATTGGCTGATCCCAGTCAAACACATTAGAGCAATAATCTCCCCATATGTGTGTCCTTCTAAGATATGCACATTGGTCAATAAGTATTTATTAAGTACCCATTGTACTTCCTTAGAAACTAAGCATGGGGGCAGCTAGATGGCGCAGTGGTTAAAGCACCAGTTCTGGATTCAGGAGTACCTGAGTTCAAATCTGGCCTCAGACACTTGACAGTTACTAGCTGTGTGACCCTGGGCAAGTCACTTAACCCCCATTACCTACAAAAAAACAAAAAGAAAGAAAAAAAAGAAACTAAGCATAAATATCTACAAAAATATAAATTACCCAGACTGCTTCCCCTTTTGAAGCCCCACTTTTCTCATCTGCGAAATAAGGGGTTGGGCCACAAGGCTTTGAAGGTCCCTTAGAGCTCTGGCCTTCTATGTTTTATGATGGAAAAACAAAACTTAAGAGTCCACCTGTTCTCTCTGCATGTACACCTAATAGAGGTACCGATTCACCTTGTACCAGCAACAGCTTACATCCCAAACTGCCTGGATTTCAGGGTGTGTGCTTTTGGGAACAGTGTTTGCAGAGTTTTGAGTAGAAGGGGTTGTACTAGCCAAATTTATCATTAACTTGCACAAACACAGCTGTCTTCTGAAAGCAGGAGCAAAAGCTTATCAGGTATAACCAGCCAACTCCAAAAAACAGTGAAGTTTAAAAAACAAGCACACAGACTTCTGTCTATTTTCTAACCAAATGGGTATTTCTAAGCCTTTACCCAAGGGCTTTCCCACAGAAGCAAGGAAAAAGTAAGACAGAAAGAACTCTGAGACCAAACTATCTTTACTTGCTGGTGACATAATGGTTAACTTAGAAAATCCTAGGAAATCAGCAAAGAAACTAGTTGAGAAAATCACTTCAATAGTATACAAAATGAACCCACAAAAATACCAACATTTCTATACAGCAATAACAAAATCCAGTTGTGAGAGACACATGACCTGAGAACCATTGTTTTACAGTGAAAAGGGACCTTTGCAGATCACATGGATCCCACCCTTCATTTTTCGGATCAGGACACTGAGACCTTTTCTAAGGTCAGTCTGCAGCCAGCATTAAAGCTTAGACAGACCTTACCGGAGAGATTTTAGTTATTCAATCAGCCTATTTTAACCTCTGTTATTGTTCAGTTATGGCTGTCTCTTCATGACCCTGAGGACCATAGCATACCAATATTGTCCATGGGGTTTTCTTGGCAAAGATACTGGAGTGGGGGCAACTAGGTGGCACAGTGGATAAAGCACCAGCCCTTGATTCAGGAGGACCTGAGTTCAAATCTGGCCTCAGACATTTGACACTTACCAGCTGTGTGACCCTGGGCAAGTCACTTAACCCTCATTGCCCTGCCCCCCCCAAAAGAATACATTTATATCATGATTGCTTTCTTTGCTTTTTTTTTTTTTTACGTCAGGTGAAGCATAATAAACTGTAGTCCGATCTTTTATTTAAAAAAAAAAAAAGATACTGGAGTAGTGTGCCATTTCCTTCTCCAGTGGATTAAGGCAAACAGAGGTTAAGTGACTTGTCCAGGGTCACACAGCTAGTAAGTGTCTGAGGTCATATTCCAACTCGGGTCTTCCTGACTCCAGGCCTAGTGTTCTATCCACTGAGCCACCTAGCTGACATTTTACCCTCAGTTACATATAATTCTTTTTTTTTTAATAAAGTATTTTCTTTTTTTCCCGTTACATGTAAAGATAGTTCTCAACTTTTGTTTATACAAGCTTTCCAATTTCAGATTTTTCTCCCTCTCTCCCCCCCTCCCCTAGACAGCAGGTAATCTGATATAGGTGATATATTACATATAATTCTAATAGGTGTGACTTCTGGTTTCCTAGTTCACAAAATATTAGAAGCAGAAAAT
Organism: Dromiciops gliroides; assembly: GCF_019393635.1. Taxonomy (NCBI): domain Eukaryota; kingdom Metazoa; phylum Chordata; class Mammalia; order Microbiotheria; family Microbiotheriidae; genus Dromiciops; species Dromiciops gliroides. Next base: position 66,797,084 of record NC_057867.1, on the reverse strand, counting down.
GTTTAAAAGGAGAGATGGCTGCTCGGTATAGCACTCTGAAAATAATAAGTGACACTTCACAGTGAGGATGAGGCTAGAAAAAACTAAATAGAAACTAAAGAACTCAAAGAATATGCCTTGGGGCTCAGATGTTAGTGTATACTTTTCCCACTGTCTCAGGACTGTAAGAGACCTTTGCAGATTTCTAATCCACCCAAACCTCCTCTACAAGACACCTTTATATCCTCTACAAGATGTGCGGGCATCTGGTGATCAGGAAGCCACCACCTCCTAAGGAAGACCATTCTACTTTTCCATCAGTAAGTCTTCCTTACATCTGCCCTAAATCGGTGTCCTTGCAACTTTCTCACACTTTTTCTAGATCTATTTTCTGAGGTCAAGAAGAACCCAGCTCTGCCACAGATCAAGCTGAAAGCTAGTGTTCCACACCCTCCTCCCCCTACCTCCTCCAAGTCTTTTTTTTGTTTTGTTTTGTTTTTTTAGTGAGGCAATTGGGGTTAAGTGACTTGCCCAGGGTCACACAGCTAGTAAGTATAAAGTTCCTCCAAGTCTTTTAAACATTGTCTCACCTCTTTCTCAGTGAGCCCATCCAACCTTCCAAAGTTAAGATTCTCTACATGTCATTCCCCAATTGAGAAATGGTCAAAAGATATGAACAGGCAGTTTTCAGATGAAGAAATTAAAGCTATCTATAGCTATATTATTAAAGAAATGCAAATTAAAACAACTCTGAGGTACCAGTTCACACCCATCAGATTGGCTAATATGACAAAGAAGAAAAATGATAAATGCTGGAGATGTGGGAAAATTCGAACACTAATACATTGTTGGTGGAGCTATGAACTGATCCAACCATTCTGGAGAGCAATTTAGAATTATTCCCAAAAGGCTTATATAAAACTATGCACATCCTTTGATTCAGTAATACCAATACTAGGTCTGTATCCCAAAGATATCATAAAAAAGGGAAAAGGACCCACATATAAAAAATATTTATAACAGCTTGTCTTGTGGTGACAATAAATTGGAAATTGAGGAGATACCCATCAACTGGGGAATGGCTGAACGAGTTGTGGTATATGAACGTGATAGAATACTATTGTACTATAAGAAATAATGAGCAGGTAGATTTCAGAGAAACCTGGAAGGACTTACGTGAACTGATGCTGAATGAAATGAGCAGAACCAAGAGAACATTATACACAGTATCAACAACACTGTGTGTTGATCAACTGTGATAGACTTGACTCTTCTCAGCAATACAATGGTCCAGGATAGTTCCAGGGGACTCATGATGGAAAATGTTCTCCAAATCCAGAAAAAAAAAAGAACTGTGGAATCTGAATGCAGATTGAACCATACTATCTCTATTTTTTTTGTTTTCTTTTTTGAGGTTTTTCCCTTTTGCTCTGATTCTTCTTGCACAGCATGACTAATGCAGAAATATGTTTGATGTGATTGTACATATATAACCTATATCATCAGACTGACCCTTTGAAGAGAAGATATTTGCATTGTAACAGAAATTTTCGGGACACATTTCCTCTCACCTGGATCTTTATTTTTATTTTATTTTATTTTATTTTTTGCAGGGCAATGAGGGTTAAAGTGACTAGCCCAGGGTCACATGGATAGTGTCAAGTGTCTGAGGCCAAATTTGAACTCAGGTCCTCCTGAATCCAGGGCTGGTGTTTATCCACTGCGCCACCTCACTGCCCCTGACCTGGATCTTAATTATATTCTCCCTAGCTGGCTTCTATGATGCTAGTCCTTCTCTCCATACCTTCCTGAACATTGCTATCATATTAATCTTCCTAAAAGGTGGTTTTCACCATGCCATTCTCCTGGTTGGAAATGCTTAATGGGTTCTCTGTAGCCTAATGGAGGTGAGGCATAGTGGTTCAAACAGCAGACTTGGACCAGCTCCTGAAAGCATCATTAATATGACAAGCCCAGTATAATTTCTTCATTCATTCAATGAGCATCCACTGAGTACCTATACAGTAGGTCCTTGGTGGGGGGAAGGGGAGAATACAAAGATGAATGAGACACTCTGTCTTCAAAAAACTTACAATCTAGTCTAGCACACCAGGCAGCAGTGTGGCCATGTTGTCAAACAAGCATAGAAACACTGTCCAGAGTCAAGTCTGACACAAATACACGGAAACCAGCTAAGTAAGATAATGTATATATAATGCTTTGCAAAACTAAAATAGCCATCTAAATGGCAACTATGAAAAACCCTACAAAGGCACAGGTAAGTTGACGTGGCTCTTCTCTGACACACTGCTCTAGACAAGATCTCCAGAGAATGGAATACAGGCCACATTCTGCCACACCCCACCCCAATACCCAGCACAGCAATCCTCCCACATGGTTTTCTTGGTGTGAAGCTGGGTGAGCTACACAGGGACTGAGACCATGGCCTTGGCCTCACTGACACTAAATACGCAAAACAAAGCAAAATACTAATACTGCCCATTTACAGAGCAGCATTCAACCATGGGCCCTAGAGTGCTGACACTGACATTTGGGGAAACCATTGCAGTCAGCAGGCCTACATTTCAAGGGGGTGCCTTTCCTCCCCTGCAGTAAGCCAAGGATATTCCCAGGAGGGGAAGAGGGCTAGCAGACTGTTAGGTTGCCTTGTCCTTCGTCTATACGGCTATATGTGTATATGTCTGTGTACGTGTATATATATATACACAGAGAGCATGCAAGATGCTTCACGTATATTGAATACATTAATAGTATCTTTGCATCAGTGTTATGTGTTTCACCTGAAAGACATGAATGTCTTCTTCTAGTTTTCAGTTTCCCTTACTCTTCAATTGTACAATACCTCATGAAGAGGACATGGGTTCAGAGGCAGCTAGGTGGCACAGTGGATAAAGTACCGGCCCTGGATTCGGGAGGATCTGAGTTCAAATTCGGCCTCAGACACTTGACACTTACTAGCTGTGTGAACCTGGGCAAGTCACTTAACCCTCACTACCCCGGAAAAAAAAAAAGAGGACATGGGTTCATATCCCACCTTGTTACTTACTACCTCTGTGACTCTGGACAAGTGACAACTTCTTATGTCTCAGTTTCTTCATCCATAAAATAAAGTGGCTGGACTAGATGGTCATAAGTTCTATTCCATTTGTATATCTTGGAAACTACAAAGATTAGAACATCTTGAACATGCTGACTTACATAACAAATGCACCTTGGTTTCCTTTCAGTATTTATCACTTTGGGGGGGGGTGAAGCAATTGGGGTTAAGTGACTTGCCCAGGGTCGTCACACAGCTAGTAAGTATCAAGTGTGTGAAGCTGGATTTGAACTCAGGTCCTCCTGAATCCAGGGCTGGTGCTCTATCCACTGCACCACCTAGCTGCCCCTCCTTTCAGTATTTATCAATGAAAATTGCTTCAGAGTTGTTTTTGTTTGTTTGTTTGTTTGTACCAAACCTGTGATTTCATTGGTATAGAGTCTCCCCACGAAGAAACTTTCTGTCCATACAGATCAGCACCGACTCTGCAGTTCCTGGTCTTAGACAGCCGTTCCTTCAGTGACTGACTTACTCAGGGTCACAAAAACCATGAGTCAGAGGCAAGACTTCACTGCAGGTCTTTTTCTGGATGCCAAAATCAGCTTTCCATCCTCTGTACCACAATATTTCTCCACATTCTTAGTTTCTCCCTACCTATAGGGTTCGGTCTATCTATTTTCTCATTTCAGGCTGGATTCGTATCTCTTTTCAAACATTCTGGGGCACCATCATCACATGCTGGTCTCCTTGCCCAGACCCTGACTGGTGGGGACAGAGAGAGACATCGTTCCATCCTGCTCCCTCTGTCCATCTCCTGGCTTGGCCTGTTCTTGTCTGTCCAGGTACACAAAGAGCACCATTTAATCATGTTCCCTCTGTTGGTTGCCTGGCCTGGCCTGGCCTGGCTAGAGGGAAAGGAAAGAAATGCCATTCCATAGGCTTCCCTACTGGTATACCTGGCTGAGCTGCCCAATGCCCTTAGAAGGGAAGGGAAGAGAACCGAAGAAGCATTTATTTTAAGTGTCCACTATGTTCCAGGCATCATGTGCTACATGCTTTACAAATATTATCTAATTTTATCCTCACAACAACTCTGGGAGGTAGGTACTATTATTATCCCCATTTTACAGTTGAAGAAACTGATGCTGACAAAGATAAAGTAAATTGACCATGGTCACAGAGCTAGTAAGTGTCTGAAGCTAAATTTGAACTCAGGTCTTCCTGACTCAAAGCCCAGCTCTCTATCCATTGTGACACCTAGCTGCCTCACTAGTTTTAGAAGACTCTACCCTAAGGCCCAAGCCCTGGTGATGTTGATAACCTGGCAGAACTGTTCCTTCAGTGACTGACAAACTCATACCTTTCCCATCCCAGTGATTCTGAACCTCTGGCTGTCCTTGTTCAAACTCTATCCTCCATCTTCTCCCCACTGCCTGCTCCATTATCCTTTCCCCCCTTAACCTACCCTTTCTCCCCCACCGCATAGCACTCTAAAGCTACCTATCCTTTTAGTGTGTTCTCTAGAATGTTTGCTCCATAGGTAACAAACTTGCTTTAAGCTCAAATCTTTTCCTCTCCCACTCTTTCCATCTCCCACTTCTCACAGAGACCTAGCTCAGTACTAATGAATGACACAACCTCCCAACCTTTCTCTCCTAAGACTAGTTGCACTTTCACTTGGTCAGCTGACTGACTGGTCATGGTGGGGGAGTCGGAATACTCCTTGCTCCCCACTGTACTTCCAGGTCCTTCTACCACCATCATCCTTTGATACATATCTACCATCCAATTGAAATTCTGGTAGCTGTCCAGGACAATTCACTTCTTTTGTGGTGGCAAAGAACTAGAATTTGAGGAGAGGCCCATCAATTACAGGAATGGTTGAATAAGTTGTGATTGCAGTGGAGCACTATTGTGTTGTAAGAAATGATTGGGGGGGGGGCAGCTAGGTGGTGCAGTGGATAGAGCACCAGCCCTGGAGTCAGGAGGACCTGAGTTCAAATCCGGCCTCAGACACTTAACACTTACTAGCTGTGTGACCCTGGGCAAGTCACTTAACCCCAATTGCCTCACCAAAAAAAGAAAGAAAGAAAGAAATGATATTGGGGGGGGGCAGCTAGGTGACGAAGTGGATAAAGCACTGACCCAGGATTCAGGAGGACCTGAGTACAAATCTGACCTCAGACACTTGACACTTACTAGCTGTGTGCCCCTGGGCTAATCACTTAACCCTCATTGCCCTGCCAAAACAAAACAAAACACAAAAAAACCTGGAAACACTTATACTAGCTGTTAAAAAGTGAAGTGAGGGGGGCGGCTAGGTGGCGCAGTGGATAAAGTACTGGCCCTGGATTCAGGAGTACCCGAGTTCAAATCCGGCCTCAGACACTTGACACTTACTAGCTGTGTGACCCTGGGCAAGTCACTTAACCCCCATTGCCCCGCAAAAAAAAAAAAAAAAAGTGAAGTGAGCAGAACCCGAAGAACATTATACACAGTAAAAGCAACACTAATAATAATCTGTTACAACAGATCTATGAGACTTAGCAACTCTGAACAATACAACGATCCATGACAATTCTAAAGGACTTGTGATGAAAACTGCTATCCACCTTGAAAGAGAGAACTAATGAACTCTGAGTGCAGACTGAAGGATATTTTTTCCACTTTTTTTTTCAACAGAGCTAATATGGTAATATGTCTTGTATGACCTTACATGTAAAACTGATATATTGCTTGCCTTTTCAATGAGTAAGGGAGGGAATAGATGGAAGGAAAAAATTTGGGACTCAAAATTTTTCAAAAGGAATGTTGAAAAAAATAACATTTTACAAATTTGTAATGGATGAGGAATGGCTAAACAAACTGTAGTACATAAATGTAATGGGCTATTTATGTACTACTAGAAATGATGTGGGTAGTGAATAAAGAGAAGCGTGAAAAGATCTATATGGTCTGATGCAGAATGAAGTCAGCAGAGTCAAGAAAACAGTACATAGTAACTATGACAATATAAATGGAAAGAACAACGACACCAAAAAAATCAAAAGTAAATGTAGTAAAATAATAAAGATCAAACAAGACTGAAACAAAGAACTTGGAAGACACTCCCAAGCTATTCCCTTGTGGAGATGGGAAGTCTACAGGTATTACACATTAAACACATTTTCAGACTTTTTCCAAAGTATCAATCAGTTGGGCTAATTTTTTCCCCCTCTCTAGAAAATTACTATTTGTCATATGGGATGGCTCTCTTGGAGGAGGAGGGGAAGGGAATACATGGGATTGTTATGGTAATGTAAGAGCCAGAAAATAGCAACAAAAACTTTTAAAAGAAGTAATGTATATGGTAGCAGGGTATGGTAATGCATAATATCATTCTAGATTCACCTGTAAGAAAATGCTTTCACAATTTACAAATGACTTAGAACCCCAGTAAGGATTCTGAGAGTAAATTAATTTTATTATTAAAGTTATTAAGTACCTATATAGACATTACTTACCATCACTGGAATCACAAGGAAAACGTTAGGAAACCCAACACCTAAATTCTAAATAAGTGTCTGTTACCTCAAGGATCACCTCCAAGTGCCTAGGTGACACTTAAGGTCGGCTACAACTACTAATCTTAATAGTCCTGAGGATTCTTTCAAAGGGCCTAGCCTCTGGAGGGGTTTTCCCACTGTTATTCTAGCCTGGTTGACAGTTCTTCAGTCTTTTTTTTTTTTTTTTTTTGGTGAGGCAACTGGGGTTAAGTGACTTGCTTAGGGTCACACAGCTAGTGAGTGTTAAGTGTCTGAGGCCAGATTTGAACTCAGGTCCTCCTGACTCCAGGGCCAGTGCTCTATCTACTGTGCCACCTAGCTGTCCCTCTTCAGTCTTAATAGAATGACTTTCAAGTTTTTTCTTTCCCTGACTGGCAAGTGATAACTAAACTATCAACTCTTCAGAGAAACAGTCATTTAATTTGTAGCCAAAAAGTATTACATAAATGTGAATTATTATTATTATTATTATCTCCCCAGAATAACAAGGTTGAATTGAATGGCCAAATCAGTTAACAGGTGCATATAGTTTCCATTCTTCAATCTAATAATGGGCAGCTAGGTGGTGCAGTGGATAAAGCACCAGCCCTGGATTCAGGAGGACCTGAGTTCAAATTTGGTCTCAGACACTTGACACCTACTAGCTGTGTGACCCTGGGTAAGTTACTTAACCCTCATTGCCCCAACCAAAAAAAAACCAACTAATAATGAAAATTCACTGTATATGTTCATTATATGACTACCCAGTAAATCTTAATGACTGGTGAAAGAGAAGATTTTAATATTATTCATATATAGTGTCACAGAATTCCAGAGCTATAAGGAAGCATAAGAGATCATCTAGGTTAAAAAGTTCCTTTCACAGGTAAGGAAACTGAAATCTAGAGAGGTGAAGTCCACAAAGTCAAAAGTGGCTTAGGCTGTACAAAATCAACAAGACCAACCCAAACCTAGTATGGAATAAGATGGCTACTGGCAACCAAATCACAATTCACAGAGTCGCCGTCCTAATTGGTTTTTTGTTTTTTAAATGGAGGTCTTTTGGAGATTTTGCTTAGGATTTTTGAGTAGCAACATTTTCATGTAATTGAAGTCACTTAAAAATATGAAAATGAGCTTTGGCGGGTGATCGATTTCTCCCTCTGTAAAATGGAGTAGAGCTGCCCTAGATGACCTCCATGGGAGGTCCTTCCCTGGCCCCCCCCTCCCCCCGGAACATAAAGATAATTTTGTAAAAGCAGTGGGTCTATCAAATTACAAAAGGACTGTAGTCACAGAGTCTGGCCGAGGAAAGAAGCTTCCACGATCATAGGGTGCTTTATGACAAGCTTTGACAGTTGTCAGCCATTAATAACACTGCAGGGCAGGGGTTCTCAAGGTCTTTTTGGTGGCATTTTGAAGAAGGCTACTCAGAATCACATTCTTGAGTGCATAAAATGCATTGGATTACAAAAAATAAAGTCCAAGTATATTGAAATAGTTCTCAAATTTAGACAAAAAGTTCACAAATCCCCAGGTAAGAACCCTTTATATGGAGCATCTATATAATAGCTGAGCCAGTATGATATAGGAAAAGGGGGGGGGGGTGGGATGTTAGCTTTATAATTTCTAATCTTCATCCTTCTTGTCATCCCCGCAGCCTGTGAGATCATCACTCACCCTCTTTTCCCGGACACCTTCTTCTCTCCAGGTTTCTGTGACACAGAACTATCTGGTTCTCTTCCTACCTGTCTGACCACTCCTCCTCAGACGAGTTTTGCTTGATCTTCATCCACATCACACCTGCTAACCACAAGTGTCCCAGAGGCCTTCTCCTCTTCTCGGATACTCTCTCACTTGATGATCTCATCAGTTCCCATGGAGTCAATGATCAACTCTGTGGTGATGATTCTCGAATCTGTTCATCCAGCCCCACGCTCCAGTCTAGCAACTCCAACTACCTACACTAAGACATCTCAAAATGGATGTCCCACAGATAACTTCAACTCAACAGGTCTAAAACTGAACTCATTATCTCTTCCCCCTAAACCCTTCCCTCTTCTGAACTTCTGTATTACTGCTGAAGGCACCACTATCCTCCCAGTCACCCAGGCTCCCAATGTAGGGGTCATCCTCAACTCCTCACTCTCTCTCACCCCCTCTATCCACCCTGTTACCAAGGCCTGTCCATTTGACCTTCATAACATCTCTGGCATCCCTTCTCTCTTTCATCACCCTGGTGCAGGCCCTCATCACTTCATGCCTGGACTACTGCAACAGTCTGCTGGTTGGTCTCCCTGCCTCAAGTCCCTCCCCACTGTATTTCATCCTCCACTCAGTTGTCAAGTAAATTTCCTGAAGCACAGATCTGATCACTCACCCCTTCCCACTTCATAAACTCCAGTGCTTCCCTATCGCTTCCAGGATTGGGTATAAAATCCTCTGTTTGGTGTGCAAAGCCTTTCATAAACTGGCCATTTCCTACCTTCCCAGTCTTCTGGCACCGTATTCTCCTACAAGAAGCTTTTCCCAATTACCTAAAATGCTAGCGCCTTCCTTCTACTGATTATCTAGAATTTCTACAGACTTGACTTTGTCTCGTTTGTACATAGTTGTTTCCAAGTTGTCTGTATTAAACTTCAAGCTCCTTGAAAGCAGAGTTTCCCATTTGTCTTTCTGTGTATGCTCAGGACTTACTTCACAGCACAGCTTAGTGACTGAGTGGGACTCAATGACAAGAATAGCTAGCATTTACGTGTATAACCCAAGTCTTGATTGCTTACCTCTGGGAGGGAAGAAGGGAAGGAGGGATAAAATTTGGAAACGAAAACTATAAATAAAATTGTTTATTTTTTAAAAGAGAAAAATTTAGAAGGAGAACATCAAAAATAATAGCTAGCGTTTCTACTTGCACTTTTCGGTTTGCAAAGTATTTTCCATATATTAGTCCATTTAATTCTCACAAAAGCTTTGTGAGGTAGGTACTATTATCATCCACGATGTACAGAAAAGAAATGTGAGGCTGAGAGAGATTAAATGATTTATTCAGGGCCACATAGGTACTCTCCATGCCACAATTTGAATTCATGTCTTCCTGACTGACTCCAATTCCAACACTATCCACTGTGCCAAAAGGGCACCTCCTTTGCCACCTATCTGCTATTTATAGCCTCATGACTCCTGGGGCCTCAGTCTCCTTATCTATAGTCTGCTTCTAGTTGGAAATATATTATTTAGGGGTGAACAAAGTGACTTGCCTAACATCCTGCAGCAAGTTAGCTATAATTTAGAATTCAGAGTTTTTGACCCACTACCTGCAAGGGCATTCTGATGATTCTGCTATCTGAGACAGCCCCATGGCCTTGAGCAAGTCATTCATCCTCTCAGGGACTTAGTTTCTTCACTCATAAAATGAGGTGAGGCTAGACGACCTCGAAGGCGTCTTCCAGCTCTAAGTCTTATTGCCACCAACTGACCACACCCCAGGAAGCAACCATGTTACCATTCACTGTGTGAATGGAGGAAATACTACATAGAATTGCCACCAACACACATTTAAAACTAGTCATTAAACAACTACTGATTAGAGAAATGCAAAGTAAAACAACTCCAAGGAACCACTTCATACCTATCAGATTGGCTAATGGGACAGAAAAGGAAAATGACAAATGTTGGCAGGGATGTGGAAAAAATAGAGACACTAATGTACTGTGCTGGTAGAGTTGTGAACTGATCCAAACATTCTGGAGAACAATTTGGAACTATGCCCAAAGAGTTATCAAACTGTGCATGCCCTTTGACCCAGTGACACCACTACTAGGTCTGTATCCCAAAGAGATCAAAGAAAAAGGAAAGGGACCAATATATACAAAAATATTTCTAGCAGTTCTTTCTGTGGTGGCAAGTTGAGGGGATGTTCATTAATTGGGGAATGGCTGGACAAGCTATGGTATATGAACATAATGGAAGACTACTGTGCTTTAAGCAATAACAAGCAGGATGCTTTCAGAAAAACCTGGACTTACATGAACTGATGAAAAATGAAGTGAGTAGAACCAGGAAAACATTGAACACTATAACAGCACTACTGTACAATGATCTGACTTAGCTAAACTCAGCAATACAGTGACTTAAGACAATTCCAAAGGACTTATGGTAAAAAATGTTATCCATATCTAGAAAAGAATTGATGGAGTCTGAATGCAGATTAGAGCATACTTTTAAAACTTCATTATTATTGGGTTTTTTGGTCTGTGTTTTCTTTTGAAACATTTCTAATGTGGAAATGTTTTGCATAACTGCACATGAATAATCTATATAAAATTTGCCTTCTAAAGAAAATAAGAGGGGAAGGAGGGAGGGAATCTAGAACTCAATTTTTTAAAAATGAATGTTAAAAGTTTTGTTTACATGCAATTGAGAAGAAATAAAATAAAACCTGAATGTAAAAAAAAGCCATAATGGTAGCTGAATAAATGAATAAATGGCCGTACACGTGGGTGCTTATATAAAATACCTTTTTTTTTTTTTTAAAGTGAGGCAACTAGGGTTAAGTGACTTGCCCAGGGTCACACAGCTAGTAAATGTTAAGTGTCTGAGGCTGGATTTGAACTCAGGTACTCCTGACTCCAGGGCTGGTACTCTATCCACTGCGCCACCTAGCTGCCCCCTAAAATATCTTTTAAAAAATAAATCATTTAAAAAATAAATCAACTAGCTTTCAAATGTAATTACTGTAGTCAGCCAAGCTAAAACAACTGTACTGTGATATGAAATGGCCCTTTCATCCTAAGTAATGAATATTTTGGGGTTTTTGCAGGGCAGTGAGGGTTAAGCAACTTCTTCAAGATCACACAACTGGTGTCAAATGTCTGAGGTCACATTTGAACTCATGTCCTCCTGAATCCAGGGCCAGTACTTTATAATTTATAATTTGTCACCTACCTGCCTCTCTAACTAATGAATATTTAAAATGTACTGATTGGTAAAAGACCTGCATGCCACTAGACTGCCAGCTTCCTATCTTAAGGTTAAGTTGTTTTTAAGTCTATAAAATCTGAATTTCCCTTTGTGAGATGCACTTACATGAGTCTAAGTCTAGGTAGAAGAAAAATGCAGCTAGTTAAAGTAGAACGGAGATAAAGCAACTATTTCCTTTAAGAAAGGAAGCACTGTGTTATAATTAAAAAATGGACTTTGATAAGGGCCTTCTAGGGCTTACCTAGATGAAGTCACTTCCATCCACAAGTGGAACAAAAACTAGAAACATTTTTATAGACCAGAAAACACTGTATTCTCTCTCTGATGAAGCATTTCTAAAGGCACAACACTTGTGCTGTCATACTGTCTCAAGAAGTATGATCACATAACCAGAAAATTCCTGGGTAACAGTTAAGAATGTTATCCATGGACTAGAAACTGACCTTGCTTTTGGTTCACATAGACCACAAAAAGATTATGGCAAACTGGTATTACTCCTTCTTAACAAAAGAAACTGGTATAGTGGTTAAGTAGAGAGAATGGTGAGTCAAAATTCAAATCCCATGCCCAATTCTTCCAAGGGCTGTGTAGCTTACCTGAGGCAAACTTTTACCCTTCATAACCTGCTTCCCCACTTGCAAATGGAATCATTTTCCCTCACTGACAGGTTAGGAACCTTAATTAATGTTTGTCAAGTGCTTTAATATTTAGATAAAAGGAGTCATAACAGAGGATATAAAATACCCCACCTGGAGCTGTTTCAGAAGTATAAGCCACAGTCAGGGTTATTCTTGCTCCCTTTTTGAAATAAATTTCTGTTCTTCTTGACATAATTCTGCAATGAGAAATAACTTTTTACGCCAGAATGCAGAAGGCCAGTGGTCCTTTGGGGGGTTAGTTATTTAATGTTAAGCTGCAATGGTTTCCATATATATAGTAAAATGCACTAGAGGAAGCAGTCAAAACTGGGAGATGTATGAAAAAGCAGAAACACCGAGGATGGAGATTGGGGGGGCGGGGGGGGGGGGGGTTTGAATCTTGGACCTACTCCAAGTAGTTGAGTGATTTCAGAAAACTTACATATTCAAAGCAATATTTAAATAAAAGCAACTCTTTAGTATGAAGGAAAGAATGAAGAGTATGGTTGGTATGACTTCACATCAGATTTACACTTTAGTCCAGTAATGACATTATATGGTAACACTCTGAGAACCACGATGACTTATGTCTGAAACATTGACAACACTGTAATAGTGGGTCATTATATCTTTTTTGCCTCTGTCACATAACAAATATAGCAAATTCTCTACAGAAACTACTTAAGTTTTGTTCAACTCAATTGATATTCACTGACTACAGTGAAAAACCTTGTTAGGTCAGTTGTTGTTTTCACTGCCACATTAACGTAGTTGCCTGAGAACCAAGAATATATAAATTGTTTTGCAAACCTTAAAGAAAAAAAAAAGACATTTAACATGAATGGGTGAAAAAGCATTTATTAAGCACTTACATTGGGTGAAAGAACAAATCATAGAAACAATCAATTTCATTAAAGATAATGACAAAGAGACAACATATCAAAAATTTACGGAAGAAGTCAAAGCAGTACTGAGAGAAAAATGTAATATCACTAACTGCCTAATAAAATAAACACCAGAATAAAAGAGCAGATCAATGAATTGGACATAAAACTAAAATGCCAACTATCTTTACATGTAATGGAAAAAATAAAATACCTCATACATTAAAAAAAAAAACTAAAATGCCTAGAAAACCCTTCACTTAAACACCAAAATAAAAATCTTGAAAATCAAAAAAGAGATTAACAAAAAATAAATCATTAGGTAACCTAATTGTTTAAAAAAAGAAATCAAACTACCAGCATCAAAAATGAAAAAAGGTGAATTCACAACCAACGAAGACATAAAAGAAATTATTAGGAACTAGTTTACCCAATCATATTATATGTATATATATATATATATATTCAAAAATTTAGGGGACTACATAATTCCAGTTTTCAATGGATCCCACCCATGGAAGTTATGACTTAATAAGATGAAAGTGAGGCATCAAGAGTGTAAGTGGGGGGGCAGCTAGGTGGCACAGTGGAGAAAGCACCGGCCCAGGATTCAGGAGGACCTGAGTTCAAATTCGACCTCAGACACTTGACATTTACTAGCTGTGTGATCCTGGGCAAGTCACTTAACCCTAATTGCCCTGCCCCCCCCTCCAAAAAAAAAAAGGTGAGTGTACGTGACTTGTCCAAATCACAAAATTAAGTGTCAGAGCAGGGATTAGAATCCAGGTTGTCTAACTTCAAATCCTGTGCTCTACCTACTTATACCATACAGAACCTGAAAACACAGATGATGGATATTTTGAAATAAGAAGGAAAACTTAAAAAGTCCTAAAGGAAGGACGAGATTAGGTGCCCGGCACTGTGACAATCTGTGGTTGCTGTCCTAACTAGGACTCAGTTACCAAAAGGCTAACTTCCCTTAGGGCAAGGACCCTGTTTTACTTCTTTTAAATTCCTCAACTCACATCATCACCTACAGTACTAGGTGGAGTCGCAATAATCTGCCAGTGTCCTCAGCTGGTAAGGTAACAATTAAGATTATGAGGAGATCCGGGCGGAAAAAATTATTTCAGAAATGACAAGTGTTTCTTTCTCCCAGCTTGGAATAGGCTTCACTCAGTATCAGAAAAAGATGACAGAGACAGAGAGACAGAGACAGAAAGAAGGAAGGGAGAGAAAGAGAGATCGATCCTCGGACTTGGTATCCAGGCAGGGCGATAACTTCTAGAAGTCTTATTTCTATGGGCAAGGGCACAAGGAATACGCTCCCATACAACCAGCAGCGTGCATGCCCTCCCTTTTTAAACTGAGATCTCGGCACAAGATGAGAATGCCCCGCTGCCTCCTCTTTTCGGGATTCTGCCCCGAGTACAAAGAGATGCCCCAAAGCGGAGGCGGCACGAGCAGCAGCAGCCGCCCCCCACAGTCCCCGGGGTCCCCGGCAGCCGCAGCTGAAGGAGGGGGTGGGGCACGGGCAGAGCCCCTGCCCCGAGCGGGGCTTCAGGGGGACAGTTAGCCGGGGACAGCTCGCGCCGGCCCCCTGGTAACAGCGCCCCACGCCCGTTGCCACGGTCACTCAGCAGGGCCCCACAGCCCGCCTAGGAGGGCGCACCTGCCCCCGCCCCGGGAGACACGCCGGGCTTACCTAGCTTCACATCCGCACCGCGCTGTAGCTCCAGCGCTGAGGGGGCGCGGCAGCAACTCCGCAGACCCGGCGGACGCGGTCCCGCCTCACACACCGAAAGGAGGAGACGGCGGCGGCGGCGGCGGCGGCGGCGCCGGCAGCGGCGGCAGCGGCGGCGGCGGCAGCACCTACAGCACCAACTCCCGTCCAGCTCCAGCTCCTACTTCTCCTCCCTTCTCCTCCCTTCTCCTCCCCCGCCCCTCCCGCCGCCGCCACAGCCACTCGCCCCTCCCCACACTACTCGCACTTCCGGGTGATGCCCTGGCCGGAAGCGGGAAGAACAGGGAAGAGGGAGACCAGTCACGTGAACGAGAGAAGGCGGGGGTGAGGAAGGCGGCGGGATGGAGCGAGGTCACCGCGCCCCCTAGCGTTCTCAAGCGGAAACGCAATCGGTGCTAGAAACGTTTTCTGATAATCTATAGATTTCATAGATGAGAGTAGACAACTTATTAGAAGATAGACAAATTAATAGACAGATGTGTGAATGAATAGTTAGACAAGAGGATCGATCACAAGCACATTTTAAGCACCTGCTATGTACCAAGCATTATACTAAGCGTTTTACGTCTATTATCTCATTTGAGTGTCACAAACAACCCTGGAGGGTAGATTATCCTCATTTTACAAATGATCCACTACTATCACCCCCCCACACCCCACCCCCGACTCACTCACACATTGCGGGGCAATGAGGGTTAAGTGACTTACCCAGGGTTACACAGCTAGTAAGTCAAGTGTCTGAGGTCACATTTGAACTCAGGTCCATCTGAATCCAGGGCCGATACTTTAGCCACCTAGCTGCCCCACACACATTATATTTCTTTTCTTTTCTTTTTTTTGCAGGGCAATGAGGGTTAAGTGACTTGCCCAGGGTCACACAGCTAGTTAAGTGTCAAGTGTCTGAGGCTGGATTTGAACTCAGGTCCTCCTGAATACATTATATTTCTTAAGGATTTCTCAAGGGCAGCTCTGAACTAGAAACTCTTGCTAAATCGCCATGGTTTAGAGCAAAGGGATGTCTACGGTGTAACAAGAGGACTTAGCTGAGAAGACATCATTACTTACTCTATGTTTCTGAGCAAAAGTAAAGGTATCTCAACATATCCCACATTTAAGAAACAAAAGCCCAGTCTTAGAAAGCTTATAACTTGACTACAAATGTTACTACATACTCTAAAGGAGAAAAATTATGCGACCTGCTGTTATTGTTGCCTTTTGTTCTTATTCCATTCCTCTTGTAACAAAGAAAACATTTTTAGCAAGCTAACAAGAGTCTAGCCCAAGGGCATAGCTAGAATCCACATCCATAGTCTCTCCTCTTTCCCCCCAATATAGAAGAGAAGTTGGTTTTAGGATCAATTCTCCAGAACTGAAATTGGTCCTTAACTAGAATTCTGCAGCTCTTTCAATAGTGTGGTTGACATTAGAGAAACAGTGACATCCTCGATAGAGACCTGGCCTGTAAGCCAAGAAAACCTAGGTTCAATTCCTACTTCTGAGGTATGACCCTGGGCAAATCACTTTACTCAGAATCTAGGCAACTCTGAGTTCCAGAGAAGATGCTTTCAGATGACCTGCATTGGTGGAGTGAATTTTCCTCCCCTGGGATTTCCCTGCATTATTTAAATCAAAGCTTCTTAAACTGTGCATCACGACCCTATATGAGGTCGAGTAACTGAATGTGGGAGTCGAGATAAATTTGGCAGCAGTAAAAAGTAATGTATAGGGGACACCTAGGTGGGGCAGTAGATAAAGTACCGGCCCTGGATTCAGGAGGACCTGAGTTCAAATCTGACCTTGGACACTTGACACTGGCTGTATGACTCTGGGCAGGGCACGTAACCCTCATTGCCCTGCAAAAAAATAAGGGGGGGGTATGTATACCTGTTTTATATACCTATACACCTGGGGTCCCATAAAAATTTTTCTGGGGGAAAAGGGGTTGAGTGGAAAAAATTTTTCAAGCCCTGATTTAAATCACAGGTCTACTCCCTATTTTCCTAGTCTTTATATATGGTGAAAATTCAGTATCACCTCATAGAAGTCTTCACATATTTCCCTGAAATTCTCCTATTTATGATTTTTAAAACATTAATAGTCCATTACACTAATAGAAGACATTTTGTTCAGTTGAGTTTCCAAATGGTGGTCAGCCATTTTATTTCCTTTGTTCCCCTATCACAGAAAGTACTATGAATATTTTGTTATAGACAGGACCCATCATTGATGTCCTTGGGGCAAATATCTAGGATTAGAATCTCAAGGCCCAAATATATGAAACCATTTCATAATCTTTCTAGGATACACTATTTAAAAGAGGCTGAGCAGGCATGATTTAAATTCTGGAAATTTTGCAGAAAACATCTCTTTTCTTTTTTTGGGGGGGGAGCGATGAGGGTTAAGTGACTTGCCCAGGGTCACACAGCTAGTGTCAAGTGTCTGAGGCTGGATTTGAACTCAGGTCCTCCTGACTCCAGGGATGGTGCTCTATCCACTGCACCACCTAGCTGCCCCGCAATTCTCTATACTTACTAAAAAAAATCTTAATGGAAAATAAAAAGGAGAAAAACATGTTATTCTTATAGACTACGTGATAGACATCATACAACCTGTCATATGATGAGTCTGACTCTTTAAAAAGTGATTGATCTGGGGCAGCTAGGTGGCACAGTGGATAGAGCACCGGCCCTGAAGTCAGGAGTACCTGGGTTCAAATCCGGCCTCAGACACTTAACACTTACTAGCTGTATGACCCTGGGCAAGTCACTTAACCCCAATTGCCTCACTAAAAAATAAAAAAATTAAAATTAAATTAAATTAAATTAAAAAGTGATTGATCGGGGCAGCTAGGTGGCACAGTGGATAGAGCACCAGCTCTGGAGTCAGGAGGACCTGAGTTCAAATCCAGCCTCAGACACTTGACACTTACTAGCTGTGTGACCCTGGGCAAGTCACTTAACCCCAATTGCCTCAACAACAACAAAAATTAAAGACAAACAAAAAAAGCTATCGATCATACAAGCACATATGTTTTCAAGAGTTAGTAATGGTTTTCAGACAGAAAAACGTGTAAAGGTGAGGTAAATCTGATCTCAGGCCGCCTTCAAACCTTACAACCACTGAAAGTCTCAAGGTTCTATATCACAAGATCATTTTTGGGGAAATCGGAAGGGTGAGAAAAAAAAACAAATCCATGAAAGAGGACTTCTTACAATTAAAACAGCATGATCTTTAAAGTTTATTGACAGCCTGAATCTTACTGTTTAACCCTAATAATTGTGTTGCAATTCTCACCTTACCTTTCTGTGTGCATAACATTTCACATTTCTGTAATACTTTTAAGGTTTAAAAAGTATTTCTCTTGAGGGCAGCTAAGTGGCACAGGGGATAAAGCACTGGCCCTGGATTCAGGAGCTCCTGAGTTCAAATCTGACCTTGGACACTTGACACTGACTGTGTGACTCTGGGCAAGTCACTTAACCCTTATTGCCACCCCCCCCCCAAAAAAAAAAAATACTTCTCTCACAATCTTGGAAAACAAGTAGTGCAAGTATGGTCCCTATTTTATACATGAGGAAATAAAAGATCTGGGTGGTTAGATGACTTGCAGGTCCAACCATGTTACTCTCATACTTAATTAACTCTAGTGGCTTCCTATCACCCCCAGGATCAAATCTAAAATCCTGTTTCCTGTTTAAAGCCCTTTGTCTTCCCTCCCACCTTTTCCTGTCTTCTTACACCTTACAACACCCCTCCCCCTACCAGGTGTTCTTCAATCCAATGACACTGACTTCCCATACTATTCTATGAACAAGATACTCCTTAACTTGGCTCTGGGCATTTTCTCTGGCTGTCCACATGCCTGAAATGCTTTCCCTTCTCATCTCTGCCTTCCAATTTCCCTATCTTCCATCAAGTCCCAACTAAAACCCCACTTTTTTTTTTTTTTGGTGAGGCAATTGGGTTTAAGTGACTTTCCTAGGGTCACACAGCTAGTAAGTGTTAAGTGTCTGAGCCTGGATTTGAACTCAGGTCCTCCTGAATCCAGGGACGGTGCTCTATCCACTGAGCCACCTAGCTGCCCCCCCCTTTTTTTTAAAAAGGGTTTTTAAAAATTTATTATTTTTCTAACATTTTGTTTTATTGAGGTCTGAATTCTATCCCCCCCTCACCCATTAAGAAGGCAAGAAATATGATAGGGAATATACATATGTAAAACAAAAAAAATAAATAAAAAAACCTACCTTCTACAGGTACCTTCTCAATCCCTCTAAGTTCCAACAACTGTCATCTTGAGTCAGAAAGACCAAAGTTCTAGTTCTACCTCAGACCCTTCCTAGCTGTGACCCCCAAGTAATTCATTTAACCTGCCTGTTTCCTCAACTGTAAAACTAGGATTAAGAATAGGACCTGGGGCAGCTAGGTGGTACAGTGGATAGAGCATCTGCCCTGGCTTCAGGAGGACCCAAGTTCAAATCCGACCTCAGACACTTAACACTTACTAGCTGTGTGACCCTGGGCAAGTCACTTAACCTTCATCCCCCCCCCCCCCCCAAAAAAATAGGACCTACTCATTTGTGAGGATAAAGTACCATTAGTAAAGCACTTAGCACAGTACCTGGCACATAACAGGGAACAAAAGACGGCTGGAATTATGCTTTTCGGAACAAGAACATGGGACAGTTTGGCTTGGGATAGATTGCATGAGGGTGAGTAAAGTGACATAAATCTGAAAAGGTAGGCTGGACCCAGTACAGCAAAGGGTTTTAAATGTTTATCCTAGAATAGAATAAGTTTAAAAAGGTCAAAATTAAGATTAAACCTATTTCCTCACCTTTTAAAATGAGGAAAACTCTTGACGTGTAATTTAACTCTTCCAGTTTGGGTAAGACACATTGAAAAATAGAAAGGATACATCAAAATAATCTCTACTGGTTTCTAGAAACTAACTACATTTCCTTGTCATGTAGATTAAGTGTATAAGACACTAAAATGAGTTGGAACTTTATGCTTCCTTGGCTAAACTACCACCTTTAAAGGTCGTAGGAACTTTCTATTCCAATCTTGGTTCTGTAGCAATTTTAGCTTATATGAGTATTTCAAGTGAAATGTCATGCGTTCTTCCTAAGTACCTCAAAAGGTCCCTCAAAATATCCTAGGTTTTGGGCAGCTAGATGGTGCAGTGGTAAAGCACCAGCCCTGGATTCAGGAGTACCTGAGTTCAAATCCGGCCTCAGACACTTGACACTTACTAGCTGTGTGACCCTGGGCAAGTCACTTAACCCTCATTGCCCTGCCCCCCCCCCAAAAAAATCCTAGGTTTTAAAACTAAAAAGAACCTTATGAGATCATCTCTTCCACTCATTTTTCAGAGAAAAGAAGAAGGCCCATTATGGCCAAGAGAACTGACACAACCAGTGTTATAATCAGGAATTGAATCCAGCTTTTTAGACTCTAAATGCAGGGCCCTTTGATACCATTTTTTAATCTCCCAGATACATACCAATTCTGCATTGATACTAAGAATTATTTTCCAAGCTGAAAGGAGAAAATAATTTGCTAGTCAGTGTACAGACACTTCAAATATCCTGCTATAAAAACATACTATCAGTCTACTTTGGTTTCAATGAAGTTTTATTTTGCACATCAAGCACAATATCACAATAACATATGTACCCCCCCCAGTGTTGCATTATCTAGCAAAAGCCAATTTAAGAAGATAAAATGGACAATTTTGATTACATAAAATTCAAGTTTTGGCACAACCAATGCAGATAAAATTAAAAGAGAAATGGGAAATTTTTGCAGCAAATTTCTCTAATAAGACACATGATTGATTCAGATTAGTAAGACCAAGAGCCATTCCCCAATTGATAAATGGTCAAAGGATATGAATTGCAGTTTTCAATGAAATCCAAGCTATCAATATACACATGAAAAAATACTCTAAATCACTAATAAGAAAAATGCAAATTATACCTCACATCTATCAGTTGACAAAAAGGAAAAAAGACAAATGCCAGAAGGGCTGTAGAAAAATGTACAGTAATGCACACTTGGTGGAACTGTGAACTGGCCCAGCCATTGTGGAAAGCAATTTGGAAGAATGTGAAAAAAGCTACTAAACTGCACACATCCTTTGACCCAGCAATACCACTAAGACTATACCTTCAAAGAGATCAAAGAAAAAAGGAAAATGACCCATGATAAAAATATTCACAACAACTCTTTTTGGTGATGACAAAGGACTGGAAAGGGAACACCCATCACTTGAGGAATGGCTGAATAATTTATACTACATGAATGTTATGGAATACTACTACGCTCTAAAAAATGGAGATGTTTTCAGAGAAACACTGGAAGACTTATATGAGCTAATGCAGAATGAAGTGAGCAGATCCAGAACAATAAGTTATACAATAACATTATAAACAATCTGAAAGACCAAAGAACTCTGATCAATGCAATGACCAACCACAATTTCCATGGACTCATAATGAAACATACTACTCACCTCCTTGACAAAAGGTGATGGACTCAGGGACATTTTTTTGGATATGGTCAACACACAAATTTGTTTTGCTTAATTATACATATTTATTACAAGGCAATAGGGAGATGGGATAGAAGGCAATTTTCATTAACTGGCATGAAAGTCGCAAATGTTTTCATTTGAAAATGAGAATGTAACACATTTACATGAACACAGCCATAAAATCTAGATCCAAACTAGTGAACAGAACATTCCATACACAGACCGAAATAACCAAGGATGTTTCATTGTAAGTATTTTAAGAGCTATCTGGAGGAGGGATTAGAAATTTTCTGATTAGCCCCAGAGGGCAGAATTAGGGATGGAAGGGATGGAAGTCATAAAAGAAGCAAAATTTAGCTTTGATGTGGAAGGGG
The DNA here is from genome assembly GCF_019393635.1 of Dromiciops gliroides. Taxonomy (NCBI): domain Eukaryota; kingdom Metazoa; phylum Chordata; class Mammalia; order Microbiotheria; family Microbiotheriidae; genus Dromiciops; species Dromiciops gliroides. Next base: position 66,775,368 of record NC_057867.1, on the reverse strand, counting down.
CTATCTTGGGAAACAGTGGGTTTCCCCCCTCACTGCAGGTCTTTAAGCAGAGACTGGACAATTATGTTAAGAAACATCTGGTCAGGTATGGACTAGACAGGATGGAGGTCCTTTCTCGTTAATTCTGTGAACTCTTGAAGGTGACACCTTTCCTTTTAGGTCTCATGGCATCTTGATTAAACAGAAGCTAAAGCAGGAAGCATACCCAAATGTACAATGGCCATCAGGCGGCCACTTCAGTATCAGTCTTGGGAGCTCAGCTAACATGGGATAGAACTTTGTGACGCCACTTCTATTTCTGAATTACTTAAGTTAATAGTACTGCAAAGTTAGCTTTTCTGTGGTATCCAAATTTTCATTTCTTGGGAAGGGGAAAAGCTAATGTAGAAATGCAACAGTGCTCCTTAATATATTAAAACTAATACATTCACAAGACCATCAAGCTAATTGGAGCACAGGCTTTTTTATATGGGAAATGAACAAAATCTACACAACAAAGATTTCAAATGCATTTTATTACATTAATAATGCCACGTTACAGTTGATTAACAGACTACCTTTACTTCGTATGTTAATTTTGGAACAATCCAGAATAGATGCCAGCTTTGATGAAAGGAATTTCTCCTTTACTGGCTCCTCCAATCTTTTGGGACAACTCTGCCAACAGGGGACAGGTTCCATTCGATTCCAATCTGGGTGGCCGCCTATAAAATTAAAAAGGCTCTCAATTATACATTTGCAAACATCAGACAAGCCTCCTTAGCCATTTCTTTTATATGGAAAGGTAAAGCCAGGCTCCTCTTATCAACTTACAGTGTATATACATAGAAATTGCTCCAGTCAGTTTCACAGATCTCACATTTCTGTACAGGACACTTTTCCCCTCAGAATTTTACTTTCCAGACCCACATCACAACAAGTTAATAATGTCCCATGCTCAAGAACTTCTCTGTCCCTTTTTTCCCATTGTTTAGAACCACAAATAATTAATTCTTGGGTACTTACAGTCTCCATTAAATGTAAGGTAAATACTTTCATTTAATAGCAAGTTATCTTTCATCCCACATTTCCCTTAGCAATAATTCAATACTAAGAGGGGGATGCAATGATACTTACATATGCCCAAATGGCAAGACAGAAAGTGGCTCCACTTAGCAATATTGGGGTGCCATACTTATCATGAAAATTGGGCAGCCTGTCCTGGTGGGTCTGCCTTTCAACGGTTTGCTGAAAGCTGCGAACTAAAAACAAAACAAAGAAGTACATTAGTTTTTAGGAAACCAGAGCAGACATGATTGTTGTTAGTTAATAACCATGGAAGACAAATACATGACTTTATGGTACTGTATACCTCATGTTTGCTTAAAGCGAAAAAATATTTTTAAAAAAAACATAAAACAAAGTAGGAAGGAAGACAAACAATCACAGAATGACCAAACTAAGACTCATTTCCCCCTCAAATAATACTATAGGATCATAGATCTAGAAGCTAGAAGAGACTTCAGCTCACTTAGTTCAATATCCTCATTTTAAAGATGAGAAAATGAGACCCAGATAAGTTAAGTGATTTGCCAGGTAAATATGCTCAGAGGAAGAATATGAACCCAGATCCTGGACTCCAGCACCAGTGCTCTTTCCACTGTTCTCCTTAACAGCACTGCCTCCAAATAATGTAAAATAAGGTTTAAATTTAAGGGGACATCTAATAGAAGAAAGAAAAAATTTCAATTGTCTGCCCCTTCATAGGCATGCATAAAATGTTTGTTACTGCAAATCCCCCTTTTAGAACATCTTATGCAGTGTGAACTAAGAACGGTCACAGCACTACACAAGAAATCACAATATAGATTTAGCATCTGAAATGTCAGTTATTAGGATTTTAGCTACTAATTTGTCATGGGTAGGAGTGTGGCAATCCGAATATACACATATATACCAATTACTAGTAATTGAATTAATTGATTGCTCCTCAACTCCAGGGCATTGTGGTCTCCCCAATTCCAAGGCCAGTCCTTTCTATCCACTAGGACGTATCATCTGCAAAATATGCTAATATTTTGATGATAGAGATATGCTACTAAATTACAAGGTACAAGGGCAAATAAATTCAAACTCAAATATAGCACTAGAGCACAATAAATAAAAAGCACAACTTAAGATACCCAGACATCTCCAAAATTAAGAGAATCACCAAGAAATTATCACTTCTAGTAACTATATTAATTTGAATCGAGTTTTGTGTATTTATAAAGCTTCCCTTTATCATGTGTGTAAAGAAAAAATTCCTTTGAACAGAATCTATTTCCCTATATTTGGATCATTCTATTCTCCAACATTAAACTGATGTTTTATTGATCCTTTGTCATATGATTTAAGGAATACAAAAAGCAGTACTACATAGTAGAATCAGAAGACTTGGACTCAAATTCCTCCCTTTGACCTTGGGCAAGTCACTTAACCCCTCTAGGCCTCATGTAAAATAAGGGGAATGGAAGAGATGATTTCTAAATGTATGATCCTGTATAAACCTGGGGGAAAAAAGAAAAAAAAAAGCCTAGCCCTTTCCTACTCCAAAGGAGGAGCTTCAAAATTTTTAAAGTAGGCTTGCTTATCACCCCGACTCCCAACTGCCTCTGCTATTGCATCCCCCTCCCCACAACTAAGATGTGATGGAGCTGCACTATAACAACATAAAAGCATGCATATGTTTCTTTATGCCCTTTCCCAAATTATCTCTCCCCCCAGTTCCCTATTTCTTGGATTCATGGAGGTTTTTAAAACATGCTCTACTGGTGGCATAAAATTTTAAAATTAAATTTACTGTACTAACCTCTTGAGGTTAGTGGCAGCGAGGCACTGGCCTGGGAGTTGTGCTGTGTGAGGTCCTTGGGGACCTCCCCTCTCTGGGCCTCTGTTTCCCCATCTGTAAAATGAGGGGGTTGGACTAGATCAAGTGTCAAACTCTTAGCCAGTAAAACTCCCAAGTGTGGCCGAATCAGATTCAAATGTAACTGGGAAATATTTCACAAAGTAAATAAAAATTCAATACATTGTAGATAATGTTATTTGGCCTGCAGGGATCCATTTCTAATTGAGTTTGACACCACTGGACTAGAGAGATCACCTCCAAGGCTCCTTCCAGTTTTAACAAACATGCTATAATTTTTAAACAAGAGGTCTCTTAGGAGATCCAGCCATGATCTCCATATGCTAATGATGAAATAGTACGACATAATTAGTCCAGGTTGTCCACATGAGACCCATCTCCTTCCCTTCCTCCTAGCAAATAAAACAGGAAGAGAATTTTATTTAAAAGATGATTAGACATTAATATTTTTATTTCCTTGAACAGTTTAAAGATATTCATTTATATATCAGACTTTGGCTATGAGCCACCCTGCAAAGCGCATTGAAATTGACTAAAAGGGTAAAGTGGGGGGAATCTGTGTTAGACCTCTTCCTTTTAAAATTTGCCCCCACCCCCACTCAAGCCTCAGTGAGCTTTTATCTTATTTTGCCAAGTCCCAGATTCCCCCCTCCTTCAACTCTAGCTCTTTTATGTGTATAATCTTATCAGAATTAGAAAGTAAGCTCCAGGAAAAAAAGGAGTGTCTTGCTTGGTGGTATCCCCAGCGCTTAGCACAGTGGCTGGCATATAATGAGCTTAAAAGTTTCATTCATTCACTCATAGACAATTGAACTGTGTTATTTCTTCAGCCCTCTCTAAAGACGTACCATTCCTTTTCAGGCAGGGGAGGGGGGGGGGTCCGCATAGGTCATGTGACTTCCCCTGCATAGCGCACTGCAGTGGTTTGAATGCGGGCTTCCTTTGTCACAAAGGTGGGCTGAGCCAGATCTTTAGTAGCCATCTTAGAGGCTGCCTTTGGGTTCCGCAGACAATCAATAACACAAGTATACTCCCTCAACCCCACCCCCGCCCACAGCAGCCAAGTAAAAAGGATTAGAGCAAGTAACATTGAAACAAGATGCTCAAGGTCACACAGTCCTGAAAAAATTAGGAACAGAAATCAGGTCTCTTAACAGTCAAACGGTTAATCCCGAACGCAATTCACATTCTGACAATACTGGCCAGTGGTACCAGGTTAACTTTGCTAAGGACAAGGCGGAGGCAAAGGGGGGAGATTGAATTTTTTTATAGCGGCCAACCTTCCACAAAATAGAGGAATAAATGCCCCCGGCAGGCAGAATTAATTTGTTTTTGTACCCTAGGAGAGGAGTGAAGGTGTCCTTGGCCGTAGCTAAAAAGACCAGGCAAATATGGACACTCAGAGGATCGTACGGGTGTGAGCGTCCTTCCCTTCAAAGTCACCGCGACCCTGGCCATGGCGCAGAGCAAGCTGGGGAGCAAGTGCCCATCCCGGGATTAGTTTTAGGAGAGGGCATGCAGCACCTCAGTAGACCCTCCACAGTCTTGCCAAGGTCACCGGGAAAGGAGAAAGCTAGCTAGGTTTCCTCCCCAACAACAGGCACAGAATGACAGCTCCTCCGGGAGACCGGAAACATAGCTAAGTCCCTGGCGACTAGACGCCCAGAAACGCTAGGGACTGGCTAGGATCTTTTCCCCCCGCAGGCTCGTTGGACAGCACCGTTCGCAAACCGAGGCAAGGGGTGCTGTCTCTAGAACTAAGAGGTCTCGATGAGGGAGAACAAAGGGACTCAAGGTTATCGGAAGGTTCGGCATGTCTTTGAAGGGATAATCTGTCTACAAAAGAAAGGAAATTTGCTTACCCGAAAAGCGGCTCAAGGCCCTCCTAAACAGAGGGAACATCGCCAAAAGAGCAAGAAGAAACCACAGGGGACTCAGGTTGTCGACAGCGCGCCAAGCGCGTTGCTTCGTCCTTGCAAGAAGTCAAAAGAAACAAAATGGCCGTCTGGGGCGCTCACTAAAGGGGGACAGTAACTCTCGCGATATCTGTGATTTCTCGTCGGAACTGCAGGACTTCTTACTGCAGAGGAAGTGAGAAACGATATCTGGGAAATGTAGTTTACGAAACGAGCAAAGAAAAAAAAAAAGACCATTGATCGTGAATTTACCAATGAAGCGCCCTTGAATTTCCGATAGGATGGAGGCGGGGACAGGGGCAGGGGCAGGGTGTCGTTAGGGACTATTGAAAATTGTATTCCTAAACAAGAAACGTGATCTCGGCTCTGACTCTGATCTGGAAATTTACGTACAGCCCTTCTCCCCTTTCAATGATGTAATCAGATAGTTTTTGCTGCAGTGCAGTCAGATTCAAGGTGACGTCTGTCCTTTCCCAAAATGGGGTGTTGTGGCCTCTGCATAGAGGCGTGGAGTCGAATCCCACTTCTGAGACACGGGGTTTGTCCCCTCCCCCTTCCCACTCTTTGGTAATGCAGGGCTATTTGCTTTCTTTCCTGTCTTTCTGTCCCTATCCCGCTCATTACAATAATGTTATGTGTCAGTACTCATTTTTTTTATATGACAGGGTAAAGAACCAAAAAGTGGACGACACTAACATATCTAAATTCTTGTAATTTGGGGGGAAGGATCTGAAGAAGATACTGTCATACGCTCCATAAAATCACTAGATACAACTTATTAGAAAAAGGGAAATTTCTGACCTTCTCCTCCAACTCCCAAATGTTAATTTAGATATCGGAAATTAATTGGCATATTCTTCTTACTTTAGATGACTTAACTGTTGATTGAACACTAAACATAATCTTGTGGGGGTATTGGGATGGGAAGAAAGATCTTGAGCCTCAAATTAATTTTCCTGCAACCGTTGTTTTGAAAAGGAAAAGGGGGGGGGGGTGAGAAAGCTTTGATTATGTAACCTGCATAATTTAAGGCCTCCAAAGTGCTGTCATAGAGGGCCTAGAAATCAATTGACAGGCAAATAAATAAGCAAGATTAATAAAAACAAAAGCTTTTTCTTTTCTTCTTCTCTCTCTCTGTCCACCCCACCCTATTCCACCCTCCCTACCGTCTGTTCCTCTCCAACTTCCCCCACCTTGCTGCCCCTCTCCACCGAGCCTATAAGGTTGATAGATTCTGGTTTTTATTATACTTATTGCAATTTTAAAAAAAATGATAACGATTCATTACTCTCATGCCTTTTTTCTTTGTCTCTTTTTGTAATATTTATTCGAAAAACTCTTGGGACCGAAAAAAGTCTAAATTGTGCTGTTACCTAATTGAAGAGGTAAAAATCGGGCAGTTTTTAATTTCTGGAAGACGGGGGAGAAAGCCTTATGATTTTATGAACAGAATATCGTCTTTGCGGATATCGTCTCAGGCTGCATATCGATATTTTACGCATGTGCAGTTTAATTCAACAAATCCTTACTAAGGGCCAGGCACCGTGGAGGGTTCTGGGAAGGTGAAGACAAGAAGGAAAGGACAGTCCCCGTCCTTGAGAAATGTCCATTCTCCCGAGGGAGAGAAACAAAAATCACATCGAAAACTGAATACAAAAGAGATACAAAGTGATTTACAGGGGGAGGGCACATATTACTTGTTTCCAGGCTGTTCAAGTATGCAGCCGAGTCGATACATTTATCTACATTTGGATGTCTCCGGGTAGCATCTCCCAGAGACAGTATCAAAAGGACCAATCAGAAAACTCCAGATCATTTTGCTCAAGACTGCAGACCAACGGAAACCGACCAATCAGAAATAAAAACCCTTTTGTCCAGAAGTCGGGGTTGCGGGTTTAAACGAGAAGGGAGAAGGCGGGGCGTCTTTTGTGACTTACACCAATGAACGAACGCGCCCGGGTGGGCCGTTTCCTACTCCCGCCCCGTCTACATCCCCGGCAGAGGAAAGTTTCACTCGGGCTGGTTGGGGCTAGGAGCGGAGCGGAGCGGAGCAGCCATGGCTGTCGGTTGGCGGGTTTGGTGTGTACCGGCGGTGGCAGCGCTGGCGCTGGCGCTGCTCTTCGTAACTTGCCGCTTCCCCTCTGCTTCTGCCTTCCGCAGAAAGGAGGTGAGCAGCGGGCCGTTGGTTGGCTCGCTTGTCCCTGCGGGGGCGGCTCCGCAACCTGATGTCTTGGGGTGGTGGGGGTGGGGGGGCTACTGCTCTCTGCCTGGGGGGGTGACGCCAGAAGGGGGCTTGGGAGGCCTGAGGGTGCGGCCTCGGGCCCCTCCCCCAGTGCTGTCGGCTGGGACGGGGCAGGGCGATGGGGGGCGCTGTGTCCCCAGGGTTGGAGGGGGGCGGCCCGATTCGGGGGAACTGAGTGGGCTGCTCCCCCTTCCTCGACTGCCCCCCCCACCCTCTCCCCCTCCTCCGGCGGCGGAGGCGCGCCCTCACCGCTAAGCTCTGGGCCTGCTTTTCACGTCCCTAGACTTTGAGATAGACCATCTCCTAGGTCCCTTGAATTATTGGTCTGCCGACATTGGCCATGGGCCGGGGAACTGCGGCTCGCCCCAAATCCCTAGTCCCGGAGCAGCCCGGCCTAGCCTTGGTTGTCTTGGCACTGGGGGCAACGCCACACCCAAGAGAGAGCATAGAGAGTGAGCATAGAATGGCGATCTGGAACGAGGCCTTCCAGATCTTTTGGTTCATAGGCCCAGAGAGGGGGCAGGGAGGACTGAATCAGCCTGCCAGCCCACCTGTCGGCCTCATTCACTGAGCAACACCTTCCCCCCATTCTACCCCCGCTCTCGACCCCGTAACTTTATGGCGTTTCTCTTAGAAACATTTATTATTTGACTCGAAACGTTTATAAACTCGATGTGCACTCAACCCTCCTAGTCATTGGTTCATTGTCTGCAGTGCTTTTCCTTAGCTGAAATAAACAAGTGGGGTTTGTGCCACTGCGGACATTTCACGCCAATAAGGATAGGTTACTGCGAAAATGTTTCTCTGCAGCACAGCTCTACGTAGAAGCAATCGTGAACCTAGGGCAGGAAGGGACTACTAAGGCTATCTTTCTTATCTATGTGTTTTACTATCCTCATTTTATAGAAAGCCTAGACCGGTTAAACTAACTTGCCCAAGGTCACCTGAAAAGTAAGTAGGTGACTGAATAGAGATGGGACTCCAAGACCTCTACCTCCAAATTTAGCACTTTGGGTCTCTCTCAATGACATAATTATTGGACAATTTGTGAAAAGTCAAGAATTTGCAGCTCCTTTATTTCATAGGGTGACACTTGAATCATTCCATTTCTAGGCTCTGGGGCCTCAAATTCTCTCCCTCATCTTTATCCACTGGCTTCCTTTAAGTCCCAACTAAAATCCAGTCTTCAGGCAGTCTTTTCCAACCCCTCTTAATTCTAATACCTATTCTCTTTTAATTATTTCTTATTTAACATCTGGGAGAGCATATCAGTTTGCTTTTTGTCTTCCTCATTAGATTGTGGGTTCCATGAGGGTGGGAACTGTCTTTTGGCCCTTTTCATATGCCCAGGGCTTAGCAGAGTGCCTGGCACATAGTAGGCACTTAATAAATGTTTATTGACTGACAGATATACCTTAAGTTTCACAACCCAATGAGATTTTTCCCATTTGTTTACTTGCAGTGATAGTCCATTGAAAATATTTAAACTTAAAAAAATAAAAAAACAAAACCAAAATATTTAAGCTTGGATTTGGCCTTCCACCAGCCAATTCCTCACAGAAGAGGAGCAAAAGCTGTTGCCCCTTAAAGTCTTCTGTACCTCTCCCTTCCTACCCTCATACTATCCTTTTTTCAGATGAGGATATCAAAGCTCAGAGAGGTGAGTAAAATTAGCATTGAAATATAATTTCTTACTAAACCAAAGTAGCCATTGAGAAGTAAGTTTTTTTAAAAATTCTGTTATAAAACTAAGAGCTAAGTCAATAATAGGAATATTTACCTCATCATGTACCAGAGCCCACTTTCCTTTTTATCCCTAGTCATCATTTGTTTCAGAATTTAAAGCACCACTAATTTGAGTATTGTGCAAAATTATTTCCTTCTGTTTTGTAGATGGTGTTGTCAGAAAAGGTTAGTCAGCTGATGGACTGGACCAGCAAGAGAGCAGTGATAAGAATGAATGGAGATAAGTTCCGTCGTTTTGTCAAGGGATCACCAAAAAACTACTCAGTGATTGTGATGTTCACAGCTCTGGAACCACATCGACAATGTCTGGTGTGCAGGTATGAACTTTCAACTCTACTTTGATGTTACTTGGGGATAATTTTTTTTTAAGTGAGGCAATTGGGGTTAAGTGACTTGCCCAGGGTCACACAGCTAGTAAGTGTTAAGTGTCTGAGGCCAGATTTGAACTCAGGTACTCCTGACTCCAGGGCCGGTGCTCTATCCACTGTGGCACCTACCTGGCCCTGGATAATTTTTCTAAAAATAAAAACACAAAATGTTCCCCATTCCCACTCCTTAGAACCAATCTGATTCCAAGGCTGCACTGACTTTTCCTGTCTCAAACCCCCAACATCAGGTCAGCAGACAGGGAGAGTGATACCACTGCATAGGTAGATGGATATTCTTCATTGGATGATTGAAGAACCAATGAGGGCTTGAGATTTTTCATCATTTACATCAAAAGATGTTATTAATTAAACTTCCCCTCTAATTACATTTCTTTTTCTTTACTTTATATACAAGGAGGAGGGGCAGGGGAGTGGAGCAGAACAAATGTGGATTAGGGGTCAGAAGACAGATTCAAATTTAGCCTTTCTCTTTACTGCTTGTATAACCTTGGATAGGTCATTTGATTTCCCCGAGCCTCAGTTTCATCATATGGAAAATAAGGGGGCTAGAAAACTAAATCCCTTGCAACTTTGGGTCTTATAATCCTACCAATACCTATATTAATAATAGCTATTATTTATTTGGTGCTCTTAAGGTTTGCAAAGCACAATACAGATCATACTTCATTTAATTCATACACTAACCCTATGAGGTAGTTACGACTACTGTTCCCATTTTACAGATGAGGAAACTGAAGCCAAGAGGGGTTAAGTGACTTGCCTAAGATCACACAGCTTGTAAGGCAGGGTACTGACTTCCTGTTTTCACTATAGCCTGGTAGCTGCCCAATGATTATACTTCCAAAATTCTAATTTAGTCAGTATCACAGAACTGTTTAACTTGAAAGTAAAATAACTTAGTATGGATTTTTGAATTCTCAGAAAAATAAGTACCTGAATACTAAAGATGAATATAAACCCGGCAATGAAGCTCACCTCTTTGGGGTGGATTCATTTATGCAGTATTATCAATGAATAGTGCTTCTTCAGCTGGTTCATGATGCTGTCCCTATGACTTGAAGTTGAGATTCTCATTTCTGTGGGATAAGGGCAGAGTACCTTGCTTAGAATCCAACCTGCCTCATTTTTGTGGTTGTTGTTGAGTCCTTTCAGAAAACCCCCATTTGAGGTTTTCTTGGCAAAGGTACTAGAGTGGTCTGCCATATCCTATTCCAGCTCATTTTACAGATGAGAAAACTGAGGCAAACAGGGTGAAGTGGCTTGCCCAGGGTCACACAGCTATGAAGTGTCTGAGGCCAGATTTGAACTCGGGAAGATGAATCTTCTTGAGTCCAGGCCCTGCACTCAATCCACTATGCCACCTAGGTTCCCCTTTGTGTAATTTATACATGTTTTCTTCCTCTTCACTGGGGGGGGGGGGGCATTCAAAAGGTCTCCTCTGCTCTTGTTTATATGTACATGAGTTGTTGTTTTTTTTTTTAACTGTTGGTAAATTCATTCTTTTTTATTTATTTTCGCATGTGTATCCAGGCAAGCTGATGAAGAATTCCATATTTTGGCCAACTCCTGGAGATATTCCAATGCGTTTACCAACAAGATATTTTTTGCTATGGTAGATTTCGATGATGGGTCTGATGTATTTCAGATGGTAAGATCTTAAGATACTGAGTCAGAGTGGGTAATATCTGGGAGAATGGTGTTATAATGTCAAAACCTTTAAGCTTTTTTTTTTTCCTTGCAGTTACTAGTAAATTATTTTCCTGGTGTTTCCATTTCCTTTTCATAATATTTTTGTTTATTTGGTTGGTTTTCTTTCAAATCAGCTAAACATGAATTCGGCTCCAACTTTCATGAACTTCCCTGCCAAAGGAAAGCCCAAACAGAGTGATACATACGAGTTGCAAGTGCGGGGCTTTTCGGCTGAACAGATTGCTCGGTGGATAGCTGATCGAACTGATGTCAATGTAAGTTTGCTCAGTTTAGAGGAAAATCTGTCTTCAGAAGGTTCACTAAACTGTCTAGATAAAGATATTTATCTTGACTCCTTGTCTTACTCAGAGTCATTAACCTTAACTGCCCCCCCCGGGGGGGTGCTCTCCCCCCAGCTATAAAATGATAGTATAGTTTCCTGAATCAGAGAGCTACGTGAGAGGACTTCCTTTGCTGTTTCCCCATTGTGGATTTCATTTGTCAATTGATTAGTGGGGTGACCTTGGGAGGTCTCAAGTTTAAAAACATTGTGGTATCTAAAGAGAATCACTTCCTTGATTAGATAGCCTAAATTTCTTCTTCTTCTTCTTCTTCTTCTTCTTCTTCTTCTTCTTCTTCTTCTTCTTCTTCTTCTTCTTCTTCTTCTTCTTCTTCTTCTTCTTCTTCTTCTTCTTCTTCTTCTTTCTTCTTCTTCTTTCTTCTTTCTTCTTTTGGTGGGGCAGTGAGAATTAAGTGACTTGCCCAGGGTCACACAGCTAGTAAGTGGCAAGTGTCTGAGATCACAATTGAACTCAGGTCCTCCTGAATCTAGGGCTGGTGCTTTATCCACTGCGCCATCTAGCTGCCCCAGATAGCCTAAATTTCAATGAAGTAAATGATATCCCATTTTAATTATATAATATTCCCTTGAAGTGAGACAATATTGCTTTCTAGGTGGTTATCATGCTAATCTTATGTGTACCTTCATTTCTTATTATTTTGCCATAGTAAATCATTAAATATATGCTTCTCTCCTTAGATTCGAATAATCAGGCCTGCAAATTATGCTGGCCCCCTTATGTTAGGATTGCTTTTGGCTGTTATTGGTGGCCTTGTGTATCTTCGAAGAAGTAATCTCGATTTTCTTTTTAACAAAACTGGATGGGCTTTTGCAGCTTTGGTAAGTGATCTATTAAAATTAGAGTTTTTTCTTTAAATAAAGTTCAAAATGCTGTCTCTTCAGCCAAGTTTATACAGTGTATCCCCCAAAGTCTTAGTGCAAGACTTTTGGAACACTGTATTTCAGGAGAATCTTTTGTTTCTTTTGTGAGGAAGAGGGTAATATGGTTTCTTTCTAGCCTGGACTCAATACAGTGATTTGTTGCTATAAAATTAGAATGCTGGAGCTGATGTTCCATTTTCTACTTGGAAACAAATTGTTATTCTTATATATCTGACAAGAGATAATACTCCAAAATTATTTCTGTTTAGAATAGGCTTTTTAACTTGCTAACTTGAAGCTTTTTATAAACAGATTAATCATGATCAGTAAAGTGCCTGGCACATAGTAGGTGCTTAATAAATGGTTTTTGATTGATTGATGGATGGATCAGAGCAAAGTGTTGACTTTTTGTTAGTAAATATTTTATCCTTATGTACTTATGACTATCAAGAGAAAAATCAAAGCATTTAGAATGATCTTCAATATTTGAGGAAAGAAATCTTTTCTTGTATTAAATAGGATACATGAAGTTACCACACTACTATATAGTACCTTGTATCAAAAACGATACAGGAGGCTCATCTATCATATATTATCCAAGTATGCTGAGTAGATATAGACTTTGCCATTTTACTTCATCATTTTAAGAGTAGGGGTTTTTTTTTTTAATCATTTTGTATTTTTTTTTAAGTGTTTTGTACTTGCAATGACGTCTGGACAGATGTGGAACCACATAAGAGGACCACCATATGCTCATAAGAATCCCCATACAGGACAAGTGGTAAGGAAAAGCCAGGATCCCTTTAGAGTACATCTCAGATTAATACTAATCTTTCTAGTATATGAAGTAGACCCAGTTTTGTTCTTGGTCTCGAGTTTTCAATCTGCCACGGCTTTATACCTGAAAACAGAAACCACTGAATTCTTACATACACACAAGTTTGAAGTGCTAGAAATGGCTCAGAAATATATTATCCTCAGTTGCTGAAGAATGAAACTTCATTTTTGTGTAGAATAAAGCATCAAAGTCCTAGGGCTTTTTGGAGAATAAAACCTATTTCACCATTTATTGAGTTATACATGTTAAAAAACTACTCTGAACTATTTCCTTGGAAAGCATTTAAGTGTCTCAAATGATTAAATCCAGTAGCATAGTGGAATACAAATTTCTAGGTTATTCCATCACAAATGAAGCAGTTCTTTCATCCTAGATGAATTTAATTGTGATCTACGTAGAATGAACACTGAGTTAATGGTGTCCATGGTGGAATTTGTAGTGAGAAAACCCAGTTTGATGTTCTGTGACCCTCTTGCCCTCTCAAAGTGCCTGTGTTTCCTCCCTAAAAGGGGGCTAAAAATATCCATCCTCTTTCACTGCTTGTTCTAGGAGTAGTGAGGCAAAAGAGCATTTTGTACAAAGCCACGGGACCTAGGTTCTAATCCTGCTACCTATTGGCCAGTGGAAGCTGTTTAGTTAATTCCTTAGTTTCCTGAGCTAGATCTCTAAGGTCCATTCTAGTTCTGAACTAGGAAGAAATGAGATACGCTGCATGAAAATACTTTGTGAGTCTGTAAAACACCGTGCACAAGGATGGGAATTCTGGTAATGGTTATTCACCAATCCTTATTTGATTCATATCTAAATGGCACTACTATCTAGTGTCAGATGCACAGGTAGGTGGTTGAACCAAGTAGCTGCATATGAAAAACTCTGTTAATAATCAGGCACCTTGATAGACGCAACATACAGAATGTCATATATTTTTGGACATCTCCAGTGTGGTGATTTGTTTTGCTTCAGTATGTTTATTTTTTACGGAGGTTTTTCTTTTTGCATTTGGAGTTGGGAGAAGAAAAACTGAACGCTTCTTAATTGGAGGGGGAAAAAATTGAGCACCTATTGAAAATGAGTTCTTCAAACATTATCTAACCATTTGCATTTATTTGGATGAAATCAGTGTTTGAAATATATGCTTTTCTTTATCATTACTATCCCTGTTGAAGAATAAAAAAAGCATTCATTACACTCTTACTGTGTGCCAAACCCTGTACTAAGAAAGGGAGATGGTAACAGAGAAAGAGAGGTAGTCTTTGCTCTCAAGGATCTCACACCCTCATGAGAGGTGACAATACATAAAGAAGCTCAACTTCTGGGAAGATGGTAAGACCACGAAGTCCTAAGGGTGTGGGGGTGATGGCAAGGCCCAGGGGTCCTTTCAGTTATGTTCTTCAGTCAGATAACAGTGTCAGGAAATCTTTCTCCTCCATAATTCCTAGACTGTTTTGCAATCATCCCATAATATGCCTTCCTGCCTTTCACTCTGTCCCCAACAATCATGCCAGTGCCAGAATTAGCTTCAGGTCATGTCATTCTGCCTCAAATTCTTCACTGCTTCCCAGCATTGCCTATGCAGAAAATATGGTTTTAAAAAAAACATTGCTGGGGCAGCTAGGTGGCGCAGTGGATAGAGCACCAGCCCTGGATTCAGGAGTACCTGAGTTCAAATCCTGCCTCAGACACTTAACACTTATTAGCTGTGTGACCCTGGGCAAGTCACATAACCCCAATTGCCTCACTAAAAAAAAAAAAATAAATAAAATAAATCATTGTTTACTTAAATGAAAAACCTTTGCCTGGCATCCAAAAACCATTGATAATTTGGTACCACCCTACCTTTCCATCTCACTTTTCCCTTCAGCCAAACTGGTCTATTCTTTTTACCTTCCAAATCCACCTTTTTTTCCCCCTCTTCCTTACCTTTGCTCATGCCATTTTCTATGTCTGCAAAGTACTTTTTGCTTTTTGCCTTGGTGAATTTCAATTCTTTCTTTAATACCCTGCTCAAATGCCATCCATCCTGTGATGTTTTTCTCCTATCCTTCCTCTGGAACTTCATGTAACACTTAATCTTTAAACAAAATATTACATGAGAGCTGTGTCTTTTCTTCCCCCTGGTAGACTAAATTCCCTAAGGGCAGGGCTTGGGTTATGCCCAGGTCTCATGTCTCAGGTGCTTTGTGCCCAGTAGGCTCTTTGTTGTTTGTTTGTTTGCGGGGCAATGAGGGTTAAGTGACTTGCCCAGGGTCACACAGCTAGTAAGTGTCAAGTGTCCGAGGTCGGATTTGAACTCAGGTCCTCCTGAATCCAGGGCCAGCGCTCTATCCACTGTGCCACCTAGCTGCCCCCCAGTAGGCTCTTAATAAATATTTACAGAAAAAAAATCTGAGGATCTGTCTTAGAAGGAACCTCAAGCCATTTAGTTTGACCTTTGACTTGTAACTGTAAAGGTAACCCTAACAAGTGATCATTTTGCATCTTTTGGATGAAGAACTCCTGTGAGAGGGAACCTACTCACCCTAGAAGCAGCCCGTTCTAGTTTTGAATAGCTCTAATTGTTAGGAAATTTTTCCTTTCACAGAACCTAAAGTGGTCTCTTGGCAAGTTTGTTGCGCTGATCCTAATTTTTCCCTCTGGGAACAAGCAGAACAAGTCATATCCCTCGTTTCTATATCTGCCCTAACAATAACCACTGTGAGCCATGATGTCTGTCTCTTCTCTGCCCTCCTTAGAAGTGACCTCTTCTCCAAGCTAAACACCCTCAGTTCTTCCAACTGTTCTTCCTGTTTGAATCATTGACTTAACCTGGGCTTACCGAGCTTTGAGTCAAATCTTTTTTTTTTTTTTGGCAGGGCAATGAGGATTAAGTGACTTGCCTAAGGTCACACAGCTAGTAAGTGTCAAGTGTCTGAGGGCGGATTTGAACTCAGGTCCTCCTGAATCCAGGGCCGGTGCTTTATCCACTGTGCCACCTAGCTGCCCTAAGGCAACTCATTTTTGAACCCCATTGTTATTAGCATTGTGAATTCGAATTTTATTTTGAGAATTTATCCATACACTTTGAGATGATTTGGAGATATTATGATTGTGTTAAGACGAAGATTTAGACTTACTAGATGCCATAATATCTGTCACATGACAGTTCCCTAGCTTGGTGGCTCTTTGATCCTTTGGCCCCTTGAGTATTTCCTCAACCCTCCTGCTCTTAACTTCATTCCTCCCCTGTAAAGAATCCCACTGCCTCATATGTACTCAATCTTTCATGAGCAAAGAGGCAGAATAGGCTGACCATATTTGACAGATATATATAGATTGCCTGCTACTCAGTGTGCACCTCTGTCTGGCTCTAGGCTCTTCTTTGTAACCCATGGTTCTTACCTTTGCCCATAATTCCTTCAATTCTTCAAGTGTCTGGACTGTCCATTTGGAGAAATGTTGTTTTGACTTCTTAAATTCACTGTTGTGTTGGGAAACAACATGGTTAGTAAGTGCTTGGCAGTTTTCTGACTTTTTTAAAAGCAGTGGTCCAAGTGACTTCCCAAGCTTTTTTTTTTCTTCACATCCATAGGTAAAGTAGCAACATGCAAAGAAACAAAGGAAAATGTATTTTTCTCCCAGTGCTTGGAATATGTTCTATATGTTTTCATGGTGAAAAATATCTACTTTTGGAAAAAAATTAATTTTCTGAAAAATTCCAAACCATGGAAAATTCTTGTTTAGTTTGTGTGATTTTTCCAATTCTGTAAAATAATTATATGATGTAGCAAAAATCACTAGGCAACATCAGGATGCAGTATTCTCTAACTATTGGGGAGTTTTCCCCCTTTACAATTGAGACTTTCTTATTTGTGACACTATAGTTATAGAATTTTCCCTATCTTTTTAGTTTGGTCACTAAACTCCCCAATGGCAGAAACTGGTTCTTAATGTTCCTGTTGGATTTTTCTAGTATTTTTCTTGTTACTATAAAGTTATTTCAGACTTCCTTATTTTGAATAAGGGCACTACCATTATTCCTGTCTGGCAGGTTTACAGCCTCAGTCATCCCTGATTTGTCACCCTGCCTCACCCCACATGTCCTATCAGTTACCAGATCTTCTTGTTCTGCCCCAGGATATCTCCAGCATCTGTCCCCTATGGCCACCTCCATCCTACCTCAGGCCCTTATCACCTCTCTATCTCCTAAACTACTGCATTAGCAGTAGTAATTGGTCTCTCTGCCTCTAGAGTCTACCTTCCACCCAGCCACCAAGGTAATTGTCCCAACACACAGGGCTGGTGGCCTCTAGGATCATATACAAACTCTTCCTCACAACCTTGCTCCTGTCTCCCTTTCCAACGTTGTTATTTGATACTCCCCTTCACATACTCTGAAGTCCAGCCAAGCTGACCTTGCTATTCCTCACACATGACATTTTATCTCCTGTGCCTTTTTGCAAGCTGTCCCCGCTCCTCCCATACCCAGATCACTCTCCCTACTAACCCAGGCCTCTTAGACTTTCTCCTTTCCCTCAAATGTCAGCTAGGGAACCTCCTTCTCCATGAAGCCTTTCCTGATTGCCTCCAGCTGGTAGTCATCCTGGTTTTCCCCCTTGACCTTGGATTTCATTTCTATATGATTATATACTCATTTGTACATGTTGTCTCTCACTTGAGATGTATGCTATGTGAAGTGAAGGACTATTTCATTTTTATTTTTTTGTCTTACCTAGTGCCTGGCACATAAGTGAGTATTTGATAAATGTTGGGTTAATTATTGGCCCTGGGCCAATCCAAAATATGGCCCAGGCCCAACAGAGGAACACAAATCACATTCCCCCTGCATGTTTCTTCTTATTATGTAGTCTACCTATATAACCTTTTACTGAGCCACTAGGTGGCACTCAAGTAAATAGAGATAGGACTTGGAATTAGAAAGACTCATCTTCATGAGTTCAAATCTGGCCTGAGACATGGACTGCTTTTATGATCCTGGGCAGGTCACTTCACTCTGTTTGCCTCAGTTCCTCATCTGTAAAATGAGCTGAAGAAGGAAATGGCAAACTACTCTAGTATCTCTGCCAAGAAAAGCCCAAATGGGGTCACAAAGAGTGGGGCAGGACTGAACAACAACCTTTTGTTCTTATAGTCCCCCCACCCCACCTCTCTATGAAAAAGAGGGGAGTATGTTTCTTTTCTTTTTTTGTGTGTAGGGCAATGAGGGTTAAGTGACTTGCCCAGGGTCACACAGCTAGTAAGTGTCAAGTGTCTGAGGCTGGATTTGAACTCAGGTCCTCCTGAATCCAGGGCCGGTGCTTTATCCACTGTGCCACCTAGCTGTTCCCAGGGGGAATGTTTCATTATATATTTTTTACAACCCAAAGTGGTCATTCTACTTAATCAGGATTAGGCTGACTTCTTCTGTCACCTTCATTTACATTATTATACTCTTTGTGTTTGTTGTTTTCCTAGTTCTTCTTTCTTTATTCTGTATCATTTCATAGAATTCTCCAAATTCCTCATGGTGCAGTAATATCCATTACATTCCTATATCACATCTCTGTAGTATCGCTTTTAACTGTCTCAAAATGCTCTTGTGCATCTGGTGACATTACTAAGCCTTCTTTTATAACCAAAAGCAGAATTTATACAGTTGGTTTAATAATACTTCAGAGGATCATAGATTTAGAGGTAGAAGGGATTATAGATGTCATTTTTTACACATGAGGAAACTGAAGCCCAAAAAGGTTAAGTGACTTGCCCAGAATCACACAGCTAATAAGTGTCTGAGGTAGGATTCAAACCCAGCTCTTCCTGATTCCAGGTTCAGCCCTCTATCCGACAAACCAGCCTGCTTCTCAGTAACAAGACCATTAAAAATATGAGAGACATAGTTTCTGGGGAATTTAATCATTTTATTAATAGGCCGGCAGGTTATCAATAGAGGGCCATCACATAGCAATCAAATCTAATTGCTTGACATGATGGGAAGTATGTAATATTAAAATGAAGTCTGGGGGGGGGGACAGCTAGGTGGCGCAGTGGATAAAAGCACCGGCCCTGGATTCAGGAGGACCTGAGTTCAAATTTGGCCTCAAACACTTGACACTTACTAGCGTGTGACCTTGGGCAAGTCACTTAACCCTCATTGCGCTGGGGAGGGAAAATGAAGTCTAGGCACCCATGATTTACGTTACTCAAATCTTGGTTAAAAAAAGCTGATGGGACCATAATGATAGCTTCCACCTAGGTTTGGTTTGGAATAGGCTAAATCTCTTCAGTAAAGTCCTCCTCTCTCTTTGTAAGCTTGGGTTGGACCTGACCCAGTAAAGAGATTCAATGGAATCTTCCTTTACCTTGGAGTGGGAGGGACAGGACTGCAAAAGAAAAGGAGAACACTGGGTCCCCTCCAAAAAAAAATCAGTAATAAAAATGGCTATTTCGGGGCAGCTAGGTGGCGCAGTAGATAAAGCACTGGTTTTGGATTCAGGAGGACCTGAGTTCAAATCCAGACTCAAACACCTGACACTTACTAGCTCTATGACCCTGGGCAAGTCACTTAACCCTCATTGCCCCACCAAAAAAAAAAAAAAGAATGGCTATTTCTCTAGTACTTTGTAAACTTTCAAAGTGTTTTCCTCACAAAATGACTGTCTTGAGGAAATCCTATTTTAATAATAATAAAATCCCTATTTTAGAATTTTCTGGAAAGTAAGGCTCAAAACAATGCATTACCCATGATCACATAAGGAGAGTGGGGTCATCAACTGACACCTCCTTGTTACATTACCTTTCTATTTATAAAGGTTTGAAGCCACATTTATTTGGCATAAAGTAGCTTAAAAGCAGTCTTTGCTTTAAATAGTCTGTGTTTTTATTCATTCAGACCTTTAGGTAAAAAATCTGTATTTAGTTTAAAAAAAAACATACTCATGTTTCTTTTCAGAAAAAAAAAAATCAAACACTTCTTCCTGTTTGTTTCCATAATTAAATATGTAGGCATTGAATAATATATTATTGAAAAATAATATATCCTTCAATATGATTACAAATTGAATATATTTCCATAATTGAAGGTATATTTCCATATTTGAATATAAATTATGATATATCAAACAATTTTTTATTTTTAAAAATAATTTTGGTGTGTTGTGGGTTTTGTTTCTGTTTTTTTCTTTTTTCAGAATTACATTCATGGAAGCAGCCAGGCCCAGTTTGTGGCTGAAACACACATCGTCCTTCTGTTTAGTATCCTCCTTATAATAAGTCACTGGCAGTGACTTTGTTTTTATGTACCCTTCTACTCATCAGCATTTCTTGTTTTCTCTTTGCTAAATAGTCTCTCTGCAGGGCGATGATGGCCTTTCATTAATGGTCTTTGCAGCAAACACTTGCTTCATGATTTTACTTTCAGCAGGCAGAGCTCTCTGACTTAGATTTATTTGATTTTTTTGAATAGTATGTGTGTTGTTGTCCCTTTTTGGGCTTTTTGTTCTTAACCCAACTCCAGGAAAAGATGGTTCATTTTATCTATAGGCTTGAGATAGTGACTGCATCTAGAGGCTCTCCTCCATTTATTGTTTAAACCTTTCTTTCAGGGGAAATTTGTCTCTCTACATTCATTATGTTTAAGATGTAAAACCCTACCCACCATCTGGAGCTGTCTGTTCTTGTTATTTCTCAGCAGTAAATAGCTCTGATGCATTGCTTGACAGAATAGGGTATTTTTAGTTTGACAAGATGATATTACAGGGAGTGGACATGAAGAGGGCAGGCAAAATTCCCATGGTACTTGGCCAGGAGCACCTGAGCAGGTTCCAGTGAGCTATGTAATGTATACCTTCTGCCTACTCCTAACTTGGAAAAATAAAGGCTTTTTAAGCCTAGTGTATTTTTCTACTCTAGCGTACCCCCCCCCCATGATGGATGTTGCATGCCCACCTATTGCCAAGTACCGAGCAGATGCATCTTATGATCTTAAAGTTTTTCTTGTGTTATATACCCCACTGGCCACCACTGATATCTCACTGTACCATGGAGGTGATTAAATCCAGTTCATGCTAGAGGACATGAAGTTCTGGCATGTCTGCCAAAGGCTTTTAAGTATACCCAGCAACAGACTAGTTGTCATCTAAGGGCCAGCCTGCTAAGCTTAGAGAAGTTTATAACCAGGTGTTGGCCATCAAGCGATTTTTTTTTCTCACACCACAACGTTAGAGAAGCCATCTCACAAGTGTAGAGGGGCCATAACCTATGTCAATAGAAGGAGCAACAGGATAGATAAAATGGCAGAATATATCAAGATTATTTAAATTGACTGTCTTTGTTTTCTGGAGTTTTTTTTTTTTTTCCAGGGAAACGAGGGTTAAGTGACTTGCCCAGGGTCACACAGCTAGTGAGCGTCAAGTGTCTAAGGCCGCATTTCAACTCAGGTCCCCCTGAATCCAGGGCTGGTGCTTTATCCATTGTGCCACCTAGCTGCCCCTGTCTTGTTTTTATAAATATATTTTTATTTGTTTTGTTAAATATTTCCCAATTGCATATACAAAAATTTTTAACATTCATTTTTTAACAATTGAGTTCCAAATTCTCTCCCTCCCTCCTGTCCTCTACCCCTTGAGAAAATAAGCAATATGATATCGATTATATATGTGAAGTCATGCAAAAAGTATTTCCATATTAGCCATGTTACAAAAGAAAACACACACTTAAAAAAATACAAGAAAAATAGAGTAAAAGAAAGTAATTGATACTCTTTTAACCAAAAAACACAAACATATTCCCCAAAAGAATTAAACAAAACCATACCAATGAGGGATGACAACATACATTCCCTAGACTTCTGTTATTTATTGCTGCAAGGAAAACAGAGCTTTTGGTTTCTACTTATGTAGTTAGTCTGTAAAGATACATTCCCTTGGTAGCTGCATTTGGCCTTCCGCCTCAATCCATTTGCACTTGATTGACATTTAGATGGCTTCTTTTGTTGTTACTTTAAAATTGCTGTTGATGTTGGATATGCAAGAGCTAGGCTTCATCTTGGTTCAATAACAATTTCCATCCTCTGATGGGTCTTTTTACTTCCCATTGAGGTCGGGAGCCTTAGAAAAATGGAGAGTAGGGAAAAGTCATCTTTTAATCTGGAAGTCTCTGTATGTATATCGGGGGAAGGAATGTGCAAGATAATAATACTTTTATGCAAGAGTAGTAGGACAGATTGTTTAAAGGACAAAGTAAAGAGGTAGAAAACAATAGGTTTTGGGGGGGGGGGCGTTGAGGGTTAAGTGACTTGCCCAGGGTCACACAGCTAAGCTAGTAAGTGTCAAGTGTATGGGGCCGAACTTGAACTCAGGTCCTCCTGAATCCAGGGCCGGTACCAATTTTTCTTACACAGTGAAATGTTCCATTTAAAATGTAGGCTTTAAAGCACTGGCCCTAGATTCAGGAGGACCTGAGTTCAAATCCGGCCTCAGACACTTGACACAATAGCTGTGTGACCCTGGGCAAGTCACTTAATCCTCATTGCCTCGCCAAAAATAAATAAATAAATTAAATAATGATAGTAAAATGTAGGCTCTTGTTTGCCTGTTGGATGTCTCTTCCAAACTTAATTTTCTTTAAATTATACTTGAGGTGAGTACTAATTTTTATGATAGGCAGAATCCTCCTCATTTACCACATTCTGTTTTCCGGGAAGAAACAAAACCAATATAATGTGCTTAGCTGACCATGGATGTCTCTGAATTTCTCCTTAACCCACCTTCAAAGATGGTGCTGTTACTCTGGGGATTGTGCTGTTGTGTGAAGCCATCACATCTCACCTGGATATCGGAAAGAGAAAGCGTAAGTCTCATAAAGCATTGGTAAAAATCTGAGTTCAGAAAATTGACCTGAAATTGAAGAGCTGTATGTGTCTTCCACATGAAGTGAGTTATAAGTCCAAAATGTTCTGAGGGACTTTTGGTTCTTTCTGTTTAAAGCCTGGACATTCCCTGTGTTTAAGAGATCTTTTTTTTTTAAATCCAGAAGTTTTTCTTCACTCACAATTTGAATGGCACCAACACTTCCTTTTCTATCCGATTAAATAGAAGTAACTCACATCTTAGCAGTATGTTGTATTTGGATGTCAGGCCTGTCCACAAAAGCCTATCTAACTCATGTATCTGAAATATGATGTGATATTAATAATAACATAGAACCTAGTCACCATTTACAACATTCTAGTATGTGACCAAGAGCAATATTTCTATGGGAAAATGCATTGGAAGTTCAGAATTTGGATGCCAGGAACCCATCTCGCTACTCTTGAAGTAGGAACAGAAAATGGGAGCCAGACTCTGAGATCTCAGGAAGGTAGGACCTAGAGGTGAAGATGGGGTTCAGGATTTGTGGGGTGAAAAGATGGGGACAGGGAGTAGGAGTTGGAGAGGCAGGGCTTGTCAGGGGCAAGGAAGCCATATGGGCATGGCCTCCTGCCTATAGAAACCTTCTTTCCTTAGCTATGTTCCCCAGCCCTGGTCTGCCTTCCATATCATAACCTTTACCTTTTTTTCCCCCTCACAGCCTGAAGAGATTGGCTTGTCTTTTTCCCTTTCTAGGTGTTCCTGAGAGGTGAGGTGGTAGAAAGAGGACTTGGAAGATTGAACTTAGAATCAGGAGAGGTCTGGGTTCGAATCCTGGCACTGATTGCTTAATAGTTGTATGCCCTAGGGCAAGTCAGTTCCTTTTATAATAGATGACTTTTTTTTTATGAGGCAATTGGAGTTAAGTGACTTGCTTAGGGTCACACAGCTAGTAAGTGTCATGTCTGAGGCTGGATTTGAACTCAGGTCCTCTTGACTTCAGGGTCGGTGCTCTATCCACTGCACCACCTAGCTGCCCCAAGTCAGTTCCTTTTTCAGTCTTGGTTTCTTGTCTTTGAAATACTCAGATTATAGATTTCACAGGCTTGTGAGCAAATGCATGATGGTGCTAAAGAAGAGGGCTGGTTTTCTCTTCTTCAGAAAAGTTTGAAAGTTTATCTTTAAGACAGTCCTACAGGATTGATTACCTACCAGAAGATCTGAAGAATCACAGCCAGGAACAGGGTCCTGGGAGAAAGCTTGGTACAGTGGGTTTGGAAGCAAGCACTCTTGGTTCCAATCCCAGCTCTAGCCCCTGTGTGATCTTGGGGCAAATAATTTCATCTCTCTGAGCCTCCCTCAGTTTCCTAAATTGTAAAATGAGAGAGTCGGACTAGATGACCTCTGTTCTGAATCTGTGGCCTTTATGCACACTGCCAGCCCATACCCCTTTTCCCTATCATCCTGGAATGCTGCAGGTGGCAAAGAGCTAAGGGAAAACAAGGGAGAAGGAAGAGAAACCCTAAAACATAGGGAGGGGAAGAGACATTCTTACTGCAGGGTAGACATACTTAAGTATGTCTAGATCACAGATATTTCATTTTTCCTTTTGCTAACTTCTTCAACTAAAAATATCATGTCATCTGTTAGAAGATAAAGGGAATGGTTGAAGGGAATCTCAGAAGGCAAATTTGTTATTTTCTATTTTCAGAGATTCTGTTGTGGAATTCTAGATTATGGGGAAAATTTAAGTATTACTTGTACTTCTCAAGTTGCCTAAAAGTAAAACATAGCTCTGGTCTCCGGTTAGCAACCCAAGGTCACACAGCTCAAACATTTCAGAGACTGCATCTAAACCCAGGTCCTCTGACTCCCAGCTCTCCTAGGTCTCTCCTAAAGAACCATGTTTGGTTGCTTCTTCACTTTTCCAGAACAAAATATAGTCATAGGGCAGCTAGGTGGCACAGTGAATAAAGCACCTGCCCTGGCTTCAGGAGGACCTGAATTCAAATCCAGCCTCTGACACTTGACACTTCTTAGCTGTGTGACCTTGGGCAAGTCACTAAATCCACATTGCCCTGGCTTCCCCCCCCCCAAAAAAAAAAAAAAAAGTTGGTGAGATATAATGATCTAAGACAATTCCAAAGGATTCATGATGGAAAAATACTCTCCCCATTCAGAAAAAGAACTGTAGAATCTGAATGCAGATTGAACCATAACGTTTCTGGGGGCAGCTAGGTGGCACAGTGGATAAGGCACCGCCCCTGGATTCAGGAGGACCTGAGTTTAAATCCGGCCTCAGACACTTGACACTTACTAGCTGTGTGACCCTGGGCAAGTCACTTAACCCTCATTGCCCCACAAAAAGGAAAATAGGTAGATAGTCATAGATCTAAAACTGTGAATGCTTGAAATAGATCCTTCATATGTAATGAAAACTTAAAATAGCAGTTTAAAAAAAAGCATCTCCTTGTCTCAGATATCTGTTATTTTCAAAGATACAAGTCAAGTCTATGTGTCTTTTAAAATATGGTAAATTCTGTGGAATGTCCTATTTAGCTCAAGTTTCAGAATGAATTTTCTTTCACCTTTGTCACTTGAATCAAATGCTATACTTCATTTTTCCAGTGTTCTAAATGACCAGCCCCTACATCCATAAAAGGGATATTTTTTATTCCTTATAAAATTTTGCTAAAATCCTGTTCTTTTTTTCTGAGGGAGTTCGTTCTGTCAAATGGAAATAATACCTGCGCTATGCCTCACAGAATTGTGGGGAAAATACTCTGTAAATAGTAAAAAGATCTGAACACTGGCTAATTATTTAGATAGGTCAAGAGCCTGCTCTATATAATAATAATAATAATAATAATAATAATAATAATAATAATAATATGGTTTTGGAGGCTTCCTCTAGCTTTCTTAGCATCGTACAGGTATTAGTAAAGGCTATCTCTCTGTTCAAATTCCTTGCTTCTGACTATGTTTGGCCCACATCCCTTTTCAATCATATATCTCCTAGAGCAATGGCTCTCGAAGTGTTAGCTGGGGACCCCTGGGCATCCACAAAACCTTTTCAGGGGTCAGTGAAGTCAAAACTGTTTTCATAGTACCAAGAGGTTTTCATTTTTAATATAGTAAATATTGATAGATCCAATACATATATAAACAAAGACTTGGGAGGGGGGTCCTCAATTTTTAAGAGTGTGAAGGGATCCTGAGACCACAGAGTTTAAAAACCATTGTCCCAGACAATGTAGGTCATGCCTCTTCTTAGCGAGCCTCAAGTAAGATGCTCTAGCCCAATGAGGCCCCCTTAAATCTTTCTGTCCATTGTTCTTTGTGTGACTAGCAATTTGGAGTCCTCAAAGCTAGTGGTGTGCTTCATGAGTCACGGCTATATAGAATTAATTGAAGAATATTGGTGTTCTAAAAGGGGGGTGGGGGTAGCGTTAGTGGTGGTACATGGTTAAGACCATCACAAATTCTGCAATTTTTTATTTACCCAGATGTCATTTAGCCTGTTCTCTTCTTCCTTTTTTTTTTAAGGTGAGGCAATTGGGGTTAAGTGACTTGCCCAGGGTCACACAGCTAGTAAGTGTTAAGTGTCTGAGGCCGGATTTGAACTCAGGTACTCCTGACTCCAGGGCCGGTGCTCTATCCACTGCGCCACCTAGCTGCCCCTCTTCCTCCTTTTCATTGGGCCTAGTTCATTGTTCATTTAAATAGTCAATATTTTTGTTTTGTTTTGTTTTGTTTTGCAGAGCAGTGAGGGTTAAGTGACTTGCCCAGGGTCATACAGCTAGTGTCAAGTGTCTGGGGCTGGATTTGAACTCAGGTCCTCCTGAATCTAGGGCTGGTGCTTTATCCACTGTGCCACCTAGCTGCCCCAATAAATTTTTTTAAGCATCTACCATATACCAGGTACTGTGCTAAGCAGTGGGTATACAAATACCTCCCCCCCAGCCCCCCCCCCCCAAAAAGCTTCTCAAGGAGCTTACAAGCTGTGGTGTAAGACAAAACACAAAAGGAAGGAGGGTTTGAAGCAGGACAGGAGAGTACCTGATGCAAGGGCATGATGAAGAAGGCAGTCAGAGAAGCCCCGAAGTAGTGCAACTAGGCGAGAAATGAGATGTCTAAGCTGGAGTTTACAGCCCTACTAAGAACCACAGGGTCCCATCACTCAAGTATCTGAAGGCAGCATTTGAAACCATTTCTTCCTGACTTTACTGACTACAAGTCCAGCAACCACTCTCCTTGCCCGCTAGGACATATTCCCTCTCTTTATATCCATTTTTTAAAAAATTAATCATGTTAGATAACTATAAAGCCCTGTTAGATGAAAGTGGGTTTTTTTCTCCTAATTCTTCTAGAGCCAGATAAGGGCTTTATCATTGGTCTCCTGCCCCTTTTGTGTCAGTGGTTCCCACTGTACTTAGGATTCCCTTTTCTCCTTTTGACAGTAATGTGTGCTGTTGGCATTCTGCTGGTGGTAGTGTTTTTCAGTTGGATGCTCTCTGTTTTCAAGTCTAAATACCATGGCTACCCCTACAGGTAAGAAAGAGTCTTTGTTAACTCATCTGATGAGAATGGTTGTGCATAACTGTCTTGTTATTTGCTTCCTCTTACTTTGTCTTAAAGTTGTTCCAGATTCTCTTAAGTTGTCTGCATGCAAATGGACTGAATTATGATATTTCCTCCTCAAAACTTATTCCAATACATGCTCCTTTACGGACTCCTAAATTAAATGAGTCATGTCAAGAAAAGCTCTCCCCATGGTGTTCCTGTCTCACCCACCTCCATTTGACTGGTGGTCTGAGGCAGAGTGGGGAGAGCCCTCATTTCTCAAAGCTTAGCCACACAGCCCAGTACAAAGTATACGTCACCCCTGAAAATCTCTGCCACTTTCTGGCCTTGCTTGGAGACCTTCCATTTTCACACTCCAGTCTCTAATGTCCCAAACACCATTTTCCTTCTCAGAGAAAGGATTATGGTTCTCTTTTCTCTGTTGTCATTGTCATCTGCATCCTTAGGAAAAGAGTTAAATGAGCCCTCTATGGCTTTCCTCCCTTCCCTCTTTTCCTGGAACCACTCCATTTCCTTTCTTATTGACATGAGAGAAAAGGAATGATCAAATTAATTAGAAAATCTCTGAGATGGGTGAGGAAAGCCTTGGGGTAAGGTAGCGATGAGCCCTAAGCCCTACCTGTTCTTCCTCCTCTCTACCCTTGTCTGTTTGCAGGAGAGAAAGGGAGTGCATCAATTCCTTAATACATTCCTCCATTGTCATCTGTAATAAGTAATGGATCTATGTGTATTTTTCAGTTTCCTGATGAATTAAAAAGAAGCAAATCAACGCTGGAACATTAAAGCTTGGAAATTGTATATATTGTGTTGGAACAGTGCAAGATGTGTATGGTTCATATTACCTCTCTTGAAAAGGATTGAGATTGTGTTAAAAAATTGAACCAAAGAGTGATGTGTAGTGCCTTAATGTTAACAAGCAGTTTGCTTTAAAAGTCCATGCAGCGTTAGGACAAATTTCCCTTCTGTTGTTAACCTCCCCATCCCAGTGAGCTTTACAAAACATTTAACCTCGTGGAATTCAGAGTTTTTTAGACAGAGTATGTTTTGGGAATAAAAGAAAATCTTCTAGTAGTACTACTTGAGTCTAATTTGAGGAATTCCTTTTTGTTAATTTTTAGTCACCTGATAAAATATTTTTCTACTCCAGTATGAAGAGATATCTTGATCAATCTTTATCTATCCAGCAATTTCAGATAACTATAATAAATGTCCACTACCCGTTTCCCTTTTCCCTTCCCCATGGAATTAATGCTTTGCACATCTGTCTTTTAGGTTGAGAAACCAGATGTGCTGTGTTGCCTCCTAAAAACAGAACACACTCCCCATTTGTATAGACCAAGGCTCCCTACTGGATATTTTGCTTAGGTCTTTTCTCCTGAAGCACATTGCTATGTAGCTTTAGATATGAAAAAAGTCACATAAAAAAAAGTCTTATCTGTGGGTGCTAATAAGCAGTCTTATACTTAGAGCTTTCAGATGAATTCCTTTTTTCCCTATTTTTCTTTAATTCAAGAAAGCTCATTTAAAATATGTCAGCTTAGTAATAAATTAATACAACTTCCTAATTAAAAAAAAATTATCCTGATTTGAAGTGACTTTGGGGGTCACCATAGTAGCTCACAGAATGAACCTAAACACTTTCTGATTAGGACAAATTTCCTTCAATCTTTGTCCACTTTAGGACAAAGTGTTTGGAAGATGATTAAATAAAGTGATACTAATGAGGATTTATGGGAAACCACATGATCAGTAATTTGTATGTGACAGGTAGTACATGAATGAATATGTTTGGTTACACGATGAATTTTTTTAACTTCAATTACGCTTACTAATTGATGCTAAGCATGATGCCTAGGGACTGTCAATTATCCAGTGGTTGGGGTGAACAGGTGGTCAGGCCCTACTATGCTAAGTTTAATGTATCCTAGCTAATTAGATTAAAACAATTTTATTTCTGTTAAAAAAAAAATCTACCCATGGGCCATACATTGGGCATCTAGTTTGTCTTGGTTGCTGCCTCCATGTGTAAATGAAGTGCCCTTGAAAACCTGTGGCACATATTTTCCCCTTTCTCTTTCTTCCCCAAGTAAAGTGTAAGCTCTTTGAGGGCCGGGACAGTTGGCATTTTGTATTCAGATTCCCAGCACCTCACTCATAGTTGGCGCTTAATAGACGCTTATTGAACTAAATTGAATTATTTTTTTACCCCAAACCCCTCAAAGTATAAGAATAAGATAAAAATGTTTTGATCCTTTACTTTCTTCAATGAATGAAAATAATAGATAAAACAGCTTGCAAATGAACTGTTGTAACTCAAATGATTTTACTCCCTATTTAAGTTTCCACTGTGGTTACTAACTTTCAGCGAGAGTTTAATTCCCTATTTCCCATTAGGTCAAAATAGATATTGTCTTCAGTAATGATAAGAAAAGTAAATATGATGATGGTGAGAGAGAGGAATGTGGACGAGTGTGCTAGACTGAAAGTGAAGTCCTGCCTGTGTCTGTTGACTGCCAGCTGTTGTTCACCTTCCCCAGAGTGTGTGTATATATATAAGGTTCTGTGCCCTTAAGTGTGAGTGAGGCCATTCGTGATTGCTGTTTTTTTTGAAGGACCTCCAGGGCTCTGAGGAAAGGTGGCTTTTAAAAGCCATTGCCTAAGGGGAATGGTTGCCCTTGGTAGTCTTCAATGTAGCTTCATCTTTTGTGTGTTAGTCCATCGGGAACCTGGCTTTTGTGCATTCTCTTGTGTCTTCATCAGCTGTTGTTGCTCACGTTGGACCCACTGAATTAATACTCTGATTCCTAATAGTGAAACTTGTAGCTGTCTGACCATAGAAAAGTATTTGAATATTACTTGTACAGAGAGGTTACATGCCTTAGAGGTTGAACTAGTGTGTAGAGAAAAGATATACTGCTGTATTCAAAATTGAGCATTTCTTTGATTTGGATTTTGAAATTGACTTCCGTCTAAAGTGCCTTAACTAGATTGAACTTAGCTTTCCATGATCAGTTTAGATATCCCTTATGTTACTTTTAATCCTTTTAAAAGGAATACATTATAGTTATCCAAATAACCAAATGACTGGGTTGTTGCTTTTGTTTAACATTTCAATAAACTGTTTTACGATCTTAATTGCGGGCTTTTAATGATTTTTAATTTTTGAAAGGCGAGTAGCCGATTCTAAGAGACTTATAAAACGAATTCCAGTTTTGAAATTCTGATGACTTTGCAATTTGTAACCCAAATTACAACAAACCTGATAGTTTCTGATATCTTTATTGTCTCTAAGTATATTATAGTATGCCCATGAAACTGAAAAATTAGTCTTTCTTTTAACAGCCTATTGGATTAGTCCGAATATCTGAGAAGGCCAATGATTGTTTTTGGTTTTGTCCTCTTCAAGTAAATATTCATGGTTGAGTCTTTGCTAACAAAGTCAAGATTTAAAGACAGCTTGAGTGAAACGACTTGCTCTTTTATGATCAATCAGCCCTGTATAGGGTCTTTTGCTTCATGACTGCTTCCATTCTCCCTTCTTCTGCTTTGGAGATCCCACTATAGATTGTTGGAACTTGTAATTCTGCTCTCAGTATTCCAAGATCATGGTGGATAGGTAGTCTCCTTTTAAAAGTTTGTAATTAGCAGATTTTTTAAAAGTCAATACTCACAGAAACAGTTCCAGTGATTGCTGCCTGTGTATATGAATCTATATAAATAGACAATTGTATATTTATTGTTGTTCTTGTTGTTCTTGTTCTTGTTCTTGTTATTACTATTATTAATCATTGTAGTAGAGAGATCAGTGGACCAGGAATTAGTAGATCTAGGTTTCATTTTTTGGCTCTGCCATTAACTAGTTGTGTGACCTTTAATGTCTGGGTGTCAGTTTCCTTGTCTGTAAAAATGAAGACTTTGATTTGAAGAAATTCTTTGTGTAGAGGATAAGGACTTGGGTGTAAAATATCAGAAGTTTTAAATAGACCAGAGTCATCTGATGCACCACAACTGGGAAAGAGTTGGAATGCTGTCAACTGAAGTTCAGTGTAATCCCTCCGTGGGCCAGTTGCTCTGGGGCTAGAAATTGGAGAGGAGGTAACTAGTATTTGTGGAGCCAGGAGCAAAGGAGAAGCTAAACAGACGGTAAGAGGAGTTGAGGAGAGCCCCAGCATAGAGTAGCAAAACCTGGCTGCCTTGATTGCTGGGGTCCCACTCAAACTAGTATTTGAAGTTACAGGGATTGTATAGGTCACTAAGAGAAGAATGGCCTGGTGCAGGATGGGGCATCCTTTGTGCCCATATTTGTGTAACTAAAACATTTATGTTGTGACAAAGTGAAAGCTGTGGACATGGGAACCCAAAGGGTCCCAAGCAGCTCACACATTCTCTGCTTCCAAGTTAGTCAAGTAGTAAGGCCTGAGTTCTGCTTTCAGTAAATATCTAATTGTCTTTGTAATTCATGTTTGGCTATGTAATGAAATCTATATGTAATACAGGCTTTTCTATAGCCCTTGGATTTCAGAAACAATATATTGTGCAATGTTATACAAGGATATGAAGAATTCCATATGCTATATATTGTTAAAATATCTAATAGTATGACTTTTTAAAAATAAAGTTTTTGTTTTGCATCAGTAACTTCTCATTATACCTCAACCCCCCATAGAAACCTCCCTTGTAACAACCGAAAACAGTTAAGCAAAACCAGTTGACTTGGGAACAGCATGTAGTGGCACATTCAGTACTCTGCCACTCTTCCCTCTGTGGAGGGAAGGGAAGTGTGTTTTACCCTTGTTCTTTGGAGCCAAGATTGGTGGGTACATTGAATCTGAGTTCTGATGCCTTTTAATGTTGTTTGTGTTTACGTTCTTGTCATTGTGTGTATATTTTCCTGGTTCTGCTTTGTTTTGCACCAGTTCATACAAGTCTTCCCATGTTTTCTATGAATTCTTCCTATTTGTAATTTCTGATGGTCCAATAATCTGTTATATTAATATACCATAATTTGTTCGGACATTTCCTTAATTAATGGCAACCCATTTTGTTTCTGTTTTTGTATTTTACTGATCCTTTACTCTTTTAGCAAGAACTTGCTTTGGAGATCTTAGCCATGTACTATGTGCAACTGTGATTCATGGATGAAATGAAGATGACCCTTTGACTGGGTGGTACTCAGCAAGGTTCTTCATGCCTTCCATTTGGCAAGTCTTCCTATCTGTAATGAAATTTTGTAGATGTTGTTCCAAGCCTAGCTATCTCATTCTAAGTGAAACATAGTAGAAAGTATAAGTTTAGAGGATAGTGGCATTTTTGAGCTAAAAGAGACCTCGACATATCTAGAATAACCCCTTCATTTTCCAGATATGTGAAGCTAATTAAGTCCACACAGCAAATCTCAATTCATTAACTCTTATTTTGATTTTTCATATGAAAAGTGCCAAACAGATTCACTCTGAATCCCAAAAGCATTAAGGACATTCAGTATTTCTGTTTCTCATGTGGTATTGGAAGGTTATCAATACAGTAAGGATGGCTCTACACCATGACGATAATTATTACCATGTGACGCTGGGAGGATGTTATTTGGGTGGTGTGAAATTGGATACTTTGATGTCTAGGCTAATGGTTCTCGGTCTACAACTGTAATCTCGGAGCAGCCACACAGGCCAGTGATGGCCTGCTAAATGACTTCTCTGGAGCTGAGTTTGTATAGGTCACCTGGCTGACAGTACTTAAATATTATGCTTTCCTCACTTGTTGACACAGTTCATGATGTGCTTATAGTATATTCCATCAGTTAAGTGGCCCTTGACCAATGAAGGAGAGGAGAGGAGAAGAGATACCTGGGTAGGGGATTCCCTCATGGGCCAAATTGAATATTTCAGTTATTAGAATCACAGTAGCTTATTCTAGGCCATGAACATTGAGCCTATTGAAAGATCCATGGTTTTACTTACCTAATACATCCCACCCCTTGTGGGATCATAGATTTAGAGCCGGAAGGTACCTTAGCAGCCAGTCTATTCCAATTCCTCCCACCCCCATTACATAAATGAAGAAGGTCCAGATTGATGAAGTTCAACTTAATTCAGTAATCATTTATTAAGCGCCTGCTATATGTCAGGTACTGTGACTTGTCTAAGGTCACACAGATAGCAAGGGACAGGACTGAGATCTAAACCTATGTCCTCTCATTCCAAATCCAGTGCTTTTTCTTTTCTTTTGAAAAATAAACATCTTTTGTTTTTACAGATCCAGTGCTTTATCCTCCACCTCTGTACAAAACAAACATTATACACAAATAAGAATATCATAATGATGTTGTGGGTGTTTTAATAAGGCTGAAAAAAGTCTCAGCTCTGCCACTTGTTAACCTGTGTGACTTTGGAGAGGCCACTTTACCCTGAGGGGTTTAGTTTTCCCATTGGTGAAAGGAAGAGGTGGGCTTCATTGATCTCTAAGGTTCCTTCCAGCTCTATGTGTATGGTGCTATCATGTAAGCTCCTTGAGGGCAGGTACTATTTCTCACCTTTTGTCTTTGTATCCCTAAGGCCTAGCATAGTGCCTTGCATATAGTAGCTACTTTTAAATGTTTTGTTGGATTGTTCGTAAGTTAATACTACCCAGGGTGCACTTAGCAAAGTTCTTGGCACTGACAAATGGTTCGACATGAGAAACTGGTTTTATCAACAGAAATAGCATGACAAAGAAGATGGATTCCTCCTGATTTCCCCGCTTCACCCTAAGGACCGACCATTGGGCCTTTCCATCTAATGTACAGCAGAAGCTTCCTATATGTGTTATCTACTCCTATTAGAATGTGAGCTTGAGAGCAGGAACTGTCTCAACTTTGTATTTGTATCCCCAGCACTTAGCGCAGTGCATTGCATACAGTAAGAACTGAATAAATGCTTTTTCATTCATTCATATGCAAATACGGTATAAGTGTGGTTGTTCTCACATCTGCATCCACCAAGGTTTCTCAGATTTGTTTGTGTAGGCATCTTGGCCTCCAGTTCTTTTGTCTCTGGAGATGCAGTCAGCTTTGAGTCTGTCAGGTTGCCTGAGCCAGTGCCAGCTGGTTGAATGGCTACACTGGACTGTTGAATTCTTAACGGGGTCATGGTGCTTTACCCAATTGTTGACACCATTCCTCAGGTGCCTTTAGAGTATCATCAGGGTTAGGTAGGCCCTGACTAATGAAGAGGGGCAGGGAAAGAGGTGGGATTTCCTGAGTGAGGATTCCTCCACTGGTCAAGTTGAACAGCAGAATGTATATAAGAAATGGTGAACCTTATTTTTATCTACCCAGTATAAGAGCAGAGCTCAGCCTAGAATCAGCCTGACTTTTAGAATAAGGGCCCTGAATTTACAGTCAGAGGACCTGGGTTTGAATTCTGACTCTGACACTTCTTATATGTGTGACCTGGGATGGACTCCGACAACTTCTCTGAGCCCAAGTGTCCTCATCTGTAAAAGAAGATGGTTGGATTAGATGACCTCTAAGGGTTGGTTTCAGCTATGAATCTATGAACAGTCAGTGCTCTTTCTACCACAACTAATTTCTCGCTCTTGTTGCCTCTATTGTCCATTTGAGCACCAAATTTTCAGTTGAATTAAGGGTAGATTGTCAAAGTACCAAATTTTCTTGTCTATCACCATTTGGAACCCAAGAGAGAAGAGATCTAATGTGCTTAGAATCTACAGTAATAACACAATAACTGAGGAATGTTAGGAGGTTGAGAGAGAAAAATTAAACAAAACCAAGAATCATATGGTAGATTGGGATAGTGTTTTGTCTTATTTTTTAATGCATGGCAATAGAGGTTCTGTTCTGGTGTCTTCTTGTGGGGTTTCGATCGTGGATCCCCAAAGACTGCCAGCAGAACACAAGTCCTGGCAGGTTCTACCAAGTTGGAAAGACTTTGATGATGGGGCTAATCATGCTCTGTATGTCTGTTGTCCAAGTACGAGCCTGTCCGAGCCAAAAGAGGCTCATCTCCAGATTGGCAAGAACCAGCTTAGCTAAGTTTAGTGAGCTTCATTACCACCTTGTCTGTAGGGTGATGGATTTTGTTTTTAATCATAGAAACTCCCATAGACCTTCCCTACTGCATTGAAGTAGGACTGTGAAATGTGTTGGCAGATTTGTCACATTGACAAAAATCGCAGATTCTTGAAATATTGAAAAAAGTAAAAAATAAAAACTAATAAAAAATTCCAGTGAACATTAACTTAAATACATTTAATAATTTGTGATATATTTATGGAAGAAATGTTTCCCCCTTGAGTTCATATATTAGGTAACTGCTGCCAAATATATTTTTATCACAAGGCAGAAATTATGAAGGTAAAAAGCTAGGCTTTATTATTCTCAAGCATAGGTTCAGGCCTCAGAGAAAATCTGAACACTCATTAGGATTCTAACCAGGCTTCTTTCAGACAAAATGAAGTCAGAGTGACAGAGAAGTCATTGTTTTTAACATTGCAATGTGTACATTCCTCTTAGGCCATAAAACTAAAAGAGAAGTAGATCCCTGATCCCATACTTCCTTCAAAGTCATAAAAGGTGAACAAATTGAGTCAAACAGAGTCGGAATCTTATGCATGCCCTAAAGAAACAAACTTCATCACAGAGGCAGCTAGGTGGTGCAGTGGATAAAGCATAGGCCCTGGATTCAGGAGAACCTGAGTTCAAATCCAGTCTCAGACACTTGACACTTATTAGCTGCGTGACCTTGGGCAAGTCACTTAACCCTAACTGCCCAGCAAACAAACCCAAAAATTAAAAACAAAGAAACAAACTTCATCAAACAATAGGTACACTAAAGCAGGTTACAGATTAAACCACATTTAGAGGATTCACAAATCAGCTAATTAAAAAAGAAGACTTACATGTTGCCTAGGATTCAGGGACAGTTGAGAATATTCCTCTGGCTTCCTATCTAAGGAATACTTAAGGCTTTTAAGTAAATTTTTATATCCCATGGGATAGGTTTTAGTCAAGTGAGGTTATTATTAATCAAAAGATTCAGGATGAATAAGAGGAAATCAAAAAGTCCCATAATAGTCCCTTGTTTTGAGCACAGAGAGGTCTGCAATACCCATCTTTGATTACTTATAAATTATATCTAGCTCTGCCCTGGGCGTATTTTCAACTGGCTTTATGCATACATTCCTATGGGAAGACATTAATATTGGAAAGTATTGAAAACAACAGTAAACCAAGAGTAATATAACTATGATCATCAATATTAAATAACATCAAGTCTCTGATCCAGCTTATTCCTCCTGATGACTCACTCCAAATGTCCATTTCATAAGTGTATTTCATCTTGGATCTTAGCTGTCTCATGTAGCCTTCTAGTCCTTGGTCACATTTTCTCTTGGAGATTCTGGAATAGGCCTTATTCCCAGGGCGGTTCTGGAGAGGTTTTCCTCCTAGTAGATCTGCTTCCCTGGTTGCAAGTCATTTGCAGAAGTTCCCTAAGTTAACTAATTCCTGTAATGAAAACCAGTTTAAATATTATGGAGATAATCCTATTAACAGATCTATAAGATGAACACTAAATTAGGAACCTATAATTCACCTGACAATTGAGAGAATTTCAGTTTTACATACCACTTACCTTTATATCTTGAGACAAGTGAAAAAGCCTGAGATGCAGTTTCTGGACAATTAATAATCAATTTATTAATTCAGCTAGCTGGCAATCAAGAAATTTATAGTCAGTGGTTTCTCTCTTAACCAAAGATGCCAAGGGAGACCTTGAGACACCTTAGGTACCTTCTGAAAAGGAATTCTCTTAACAAGTGAAAAACCTTGATTGGTGGACATTTAATGAGGATGTAGGCTGAAAGTTTTCAGTTCCTCCTCCTGAGAATATAGCTTGATCATGAGACTAATAAACTTCTGGCAATCTGGACCCTGGAATCCATCTCCATCCATATCTCTCGTGCTAGTTTTCTCCGTCATGAGCTGAGTCACACTAAACTCTTTTTTTTTTTTTTCCAGGGCAATGAGGGTTAAGTGACTTGCCCAGGGTCACACAGCTAGTAAGTGTCAAGTGTCTGAGGCCGGATTTGAACTCAGGAACTCCTGAATCCAGGGCCAGTGCTTTATCCACTGCGCCACCTAGCTGCCCCCCACACTAAACTCTAGTGGAGGGGATTAAGGACAGGAGTTCCTTCCTTTGGGATAAGGGCTCACCCAGAGTGGATTTTTTTAATACTCTAAATAGAAATTGGGTCTCCTAGTTGGGTGGGGCCCCACCCCAAATTGACAAGCACGTTCCTTTAGGGCTAGAAGAAATCTCCTCAATCAGCCATGCCCTTCAGAAACTGACTGATCTTAAGAGGAGTTGTGCCTTTACAGAAAATAGAAGGAAAAGGGGTGGATCACAATAATTAGTTATTAATATAATAGCATAATATAAATTCTTTTTATACACATGCAATCATGTTAAACATATTTCCACATTAGTCATACTGTGAAAGAATAATCAGAACAAAAGGGAAAAACCACAAGAAAGAAAAAACAAAAAAAGTGAAAATAGTATCTTTTAATCTGCATTCAGACTCTATAGTTCTGGGGCAGCTAGGTGACACAGTGGATAGAGCACCAGCCCTGGATTCAGGAGGACCTGAGTTCAAATCCGGCCTCAGACAGTTGACACTAGCTATGTGACCCTGGGCAAGTCACTTAACCCCAATTGCCTCCCCCCCCCAAAAAAAAAGATATCACAGAGTCTATAGTTCTTTTTCTGGATGTCGAGAACATTTTCCATCATGAGTCTTTTGGAATTGTCTTGAATCATTGTATTGATGAGAAGAGCAAAGTCTATCACAGTTAATCATCACACAATTGCTGTTAAATGTGTATAATGTTCTTCAGGTTTTGCCCACTCCACTAAGCATAAGTTTATGTAAATCTTTCCAGATTTTTCTGAAATCTGCCTGCTCATCATTTCTTATAGCACAATAGTATTTCATCACATTCATATACCACAACTTGTTCAGCCATTCCCCAACTGATGGGCATCCCCTCAATTTCCAATTATTTGCTACAACAAAAAAAGCTATAAATGTTTTTGTACTTTTGGGTCCTTTTCCTTTTTTATGATCTCTTTGGGATACAGACCTAGCAGTAGTATTGCTGGGTCACATGGTATGCACATTTTTCTAGCCTAAAGTGGGCATAGTTCCAAATTGCTCTCCGGAATGGTTGGATCAGTTCACAATTCTATCAACAATGCATTAGTGTTCCAATTTTCCCACATCTTCTCCAACACTTATCATTTTCCTTTTCTGTCATATTAGTCAATCTGTTAGGTGTGAGGTAGTACCTCTGAGTTGTTTTAATTTGCATTTCTCTAATCAGTCATGGTTTAGAACATTTTTTCATATGACTATATATAGCTTTAATTTCTTCATCTGAAATTCATCTGTTAATATCCTTTACCATTTCTCAATTGGGGAAGATAATATTAATTCTTTCAATCTTTACTTGAACCCTGTACTTGATATGGATAATTCTATCTATAGGATGAAGGAAGAATCTTAAAAAAGAATCCATGAGGACCTGATTTGTAAAATGAGTCCTTCTGTCTCTTGATATCAGAGAAAGACTTCAAAATAGGAAAAAAATCCATGATTTTAAAATTTCTTAAAATATTAATGCAATTTTACATGTAAAATTCTTTTTTGTTTATTTAGGTTTTTTGTGGGGCAATGAGGGTTAAATGACTTGCCCAGGGTCACACAGCTAGTAAGTGTCAAGTGTCTGAGTCTGGATTTGAACTCCGGTCCTACTGCACCACCTAGCTGCCCACCCCTTTTGTTACATGTAAAATTCTTAATCCAATTTTGAGAACTTATTACTAAAACATAATCAAAGCCTGTAATATCCCAGACATTTAAAAAAAATTTTAAAGTCATCTGTGTATATTCAATTGAATCTGAGGGGTATTCAGTACTTTGTTCTACTTTTTCAGTATTGTTCTAAATTACTGTCAAATCAAAAGAAATTTAAAAAATATATGTCATAAAAATATATCATCCAGGAACATTATGTTCGTGTGTGCTTTTTCCATTGTTCTTAATAGAAATATCTGGGAACCATACATATATACACACACATAGAAACATATACATACACACACATATATATATATCATAGTTCTTAGAGAAAACAGTCTAATCTTGTTGTTTTTCTCAAAGTAAAGTTTACTACTCCATTAAAACATAAAATTTGAAACTTAAAACTTTTACATCTCATTACATCACATCTTTGAAACTATCCCCCATTTGAAAATATATATGTATATGTATCTTTCCATAGAAATGTGTATGTATCTATATATCTATTTGTATATATAATATATACACAAATATGTATATAGTCTTCCATTTATCTAGAAAAGAGGTGGCACTGTGCCAACCTGATGTTGCATGTAAGTGCAATAATCATTAAGCAGATAGATGGGGGGCAGCTAGGTGGTGCAGTAAATAAAGCACCGGCCCTGGATTCAGGAGGACCTGAGTTCAAATGTGGCCTCAAACACTTGACACTTACTAGCTGTGTGACCCTGGGCAAGTAATTTAACCCTCACTGCACCACCAAAAAAGAAAGGAAGGAAGGAAGGAAGGAAGGAAGAAAGAAAGAAAGAAAGAAAGATGGATATATGGCGAGGCTTAGGATTTATTTAACTAGTTGCTTAGGTTGGGAAATTGAAACAAATAGTAACTACAAATTCAGAAGAGTCAAATGTAAAACATTAAGGTCTTTCATGCTTGCATCCTATCATAGTAACTCAGAGATGTTTTTGTATGCAACAGGAAGATCCATCATTTAAAAAAAAAAAAAAGCTCCCTTTCACAGTTCTTCTGCCCTGGTTTTCCAAGTTTGCTATGAAAGCAAGGAGGGATATGGTTATAACAAAATCAAGACTGTCCCTTCAAGGGCACAGATCATCCTGACATAAGCATAATAGGATAAAGGTTCCTTTGCTTTGTTTGATTCCAGGTAAAGGTCACAGTTAACCTTGATTTTGAAAGAGAGTCAGGCATGCAGTAATGTTCCATATTATTCACAGGGTATCATAGCCAGACTCAGGATTAACCAGGTGAAAAAACTTCCTTTTCAGAAAGGAAATAGCACAATGAGGAAAGTGAGTCAAGAGGCTCCTACTTTTGCCTACACAAAGTCATACTGTCAACCTTCCCAGGCACAAACATCCACCTGGAGCAGTTCTCAAATCATACTCGGTTGAATGGCACATGGCATTTTCCTTGAATGGTGGATTATTGACTAAATGATAATTCAGACAAGCATACCTGAAATCAAAAGTGAGAACAGTATCAAAACATAGTCCCAAGAGTGCTTATGTCTAATAGCAAGCTCCACTAAGCACAGCTTGTGGCCAGATATGGTCATTATTTTTCTCATATTGTTGAAATAGGTTAATTGACAATGATCCCGTACAAAGAAGGCCTTATGTTGTTTATCCTTTTTAGTTTAAATTCATCCTGAAGCAGAAAGCAATTAGAAATTAAGACAATATTCACATTCTGGAATTTTATGCATATAGTGAATGCATGATAGTTAATGCAAAACCCAGAACACTGATCACCATAAGCTTCCATGTTGACAGATAACTATATCTTAAGGAATGACATATTAGCCCCTAAATCTGGAGTCTGTTGAGACTAAGCTGGCTTAAAGATATAACTTCATTACATAGTTCAGGTATAATTTTATAATTTTTATAAGCAATACCCAAAAATCTATCAGATAAAAAAATCATTCTTCATAAAATAAACTTGTAAGCCCTCTTACTTCAGCTGTAAGAGGTCCTAGTTTCTCATTAGAGCACTTCAGTATTTTAGAACTTCACAATATTCCTTTAGCAACTTCTCCCAAAGAGTTGATAAGATTTTATGACCTTGCTAAGGCTGAAGATCCAGAAGTCTGAAAATCTAGCAATCCCTCAAAGAAATTTACAGAAAAATTTTGATACTTTCCCCAAACACTAAGTATTATTATCCATTTTAAAGCAAAATATATTCAATTAAATACTTAAGTTTTGAAACATCATCACTACATTATATTTAATAGCTCAACTCATAATCTAACAGTATCCAGATTAAAAAAGAAGTTAATTTCCTAGTATACATTTACATCACTCTCTAGGTATCATTTTTCAAATTCACAGCATTTCTTATATAATGATTTCTCAAAATCACAATATAGGAAAAATTAGAGCAGACAAAGAAATGAAAGCTATCTATAATCATATGAAAAAATGCTCTAGATCACTATTGATCAGAGAATTGCAAATTAAAACATCTCTGAGGTATCACCTCACACCTATCAGAGTGACAAATACAACAAAAACAGAAAATATTGGATGTTGGAGGGGATGTGGGAAAGCTGAGATGCTAATC
The DNA here is from genome assembly GCF_019393635.1 of Dromiciops gliroides. Lineage (NCBI taxonomy): Eukaryota > Metazoa > Chordata > Mammalia > Microbiotheria > Microbiotheriidae > Dromiciops > Dromiciops gliroides. The sequence continues at coordinate 66,733,589 of NC_057867.1, read as the reverse complement.
CACTGCTGGTGGAGTTGTGAAAAGATCCAAAGGCTTATAGAACTGTGCATACCCTTTGATCCAGCAATACCACTGCTAGGTTTATATCCCAAAGACATCCCCAAAAAGAAAAAAAGATCTATCTGTACAAAAACATTTATAGCAGCTCTTTTTGTGGTGGCTAAGAATTGGAAATCAAAGGAATGCCCATCAATTGGGGAATGGCTAAACAAACTGTGGTATATGATGGTGATGGAATATTATTGTGCTATAAGAAATGAAAAACAGGATGACTTCAGAAAGGCCTAGAAAGACATCTATAAAATTATGTATAGTGAAGTGAGCAGAACCACATGAACATTGTGCACAGAGATAACAATATTGTTTGATGAAGAACTGTGAATGACATGACTTTTCTCAACAGCACAATGATCTCAAAACGATCCCAAAGGACTATTGACACGTACCATCCACCTCTAAAGAAAGAACTGATATTGATGGAACAGACTGAAGCATGCTATTTTCACTTCCTTTCATTTTTTCTTTTCATAAAGTTTTCTTATACAAAATTACAAATATGGTAATACTTTGCATAATCAAACATGTATAACCCGTACAGGGGAGGGAGGGAGGGAGGGAAGGAGGGCTAAAAATTGGAACCCAAAACTATAAATAAAAATGTTTATTACATTTTTTCAAAGAAAAATTAGAATTCAAACAATATTATTGAATTTTAAAATATAAAAAACTTATCTGACAGTCCAGTAACATCGATTCATTTGAATGCATTTCTGAATCATCTTCCATAGAATATCACTTCGCCCATCTATCCATTTGCCATTCTATACTAATTGCATTCGAAGACCAGTATAAAGTAATTATACCTTTAATTCTCACGGATGAAGTTTCTAAGCATATTTCCCTAATGCCAAATATCAAGTATATTTTGCATTCAGATGTGATCTATCGGAATACTGCTGTTATATAGGAGATGATGAGCTAATTGACTTAGAAAAATATGGAAAGACTTGGACTTGTGAAGGAAGATGCTATTCACCTACAGAGAAACAGATGATGAGTGAAAATATGCATAGGACGATCTCACATCTATGTGCGATGTGTCTATATGTATATGTTTATAGATATTTATGTAGATGTGTATATGTATATATACATATATACACACACACACACACACACACACACACACACTTAATTGAAGCCTTCTTTAGGGTGGGGAAGGAGAGGAAAAAAATAAAGTAAAAAGTACATAGAGAATAAAAGAAAACCAATGAGGAAGCAAAGAAAGGCTGGGCATATTTGAAAACAGTGCCTAGTATTTACTATACTTGGATATTCTATTTGGAAATTTATTGTTTTATATTGAATCCTCTCCTGTGTTCTGTTGTGTACATGGCAACTTTTTTTCTTTTCTCATTTTGTATTTAAGTCTAAAATAAATTTTTAAAATTTACAAAATAAAAAACAACATAAATTAAAATACAATAGAACTTTTAAAAAGTATGTGATCTACCTATTGAGGCACAAACATCATAATTAGCCAAATAGAACACATCTCTATTTAGTTAGTTAGTTTTACAGGGCAATGAGGGTTAAGTAACTTGCCCTGGGTCAAACAGCTAGTGTCAAGTATCTAAGGCCCGATTTGAACTCAGGTTCTCTTGAATCCAGGGCTTGTGCTTTATCCACTGTACCACCTAGCTGCCTCCTGAACACATCTCATTTTAAATGAGACTATCTTATAATTTAGTTTTAAGACAAACTCAATCAAATCTGGAATTACAATCACAAATGGTATTAATCAAATCTCACTTTTCCCAAGGGCAATCAGCTGCCAACACCTCAAATTACAGGGCCCACTGCTTTCAGTGAGCTTGGTTCCAGAGATTTATGGTGACAGTCTTTCATTTTCATTCCTTTCTTTTGTGGCCCATGAGATTCTCCTAAAATATGGAAATTGTAAACATGATGATATTATGACTGCATATACCCGAGTTTGGAACACACCCTTCTAATGGTCCTTCAAGGACAGAATTTCAAATAATTCCATGCTGCAAAACAATTACTATAGTTTCCATTTTGTAAATGTCGTTAACTTGATAGAATATTATCAACTTCAAATCGCTTATAGGCATTTCTCCAAGTAGTTTCTCATATCCTTCTTAGGTCAGTGAGATAAAGAAAATCTGCTCAAAACTTCTCTTTTTAAAACTTGAAAACCTTTTCTCTTTAAAAAAAAATTAAAACAAACTGGTTGTTTTATGTTATTTTTTAAAAGTTTACACAAGAAGGCCTCATAAAGTTCCATTTTAAAGTTCCATTTTCCTTTTGAACTTAAACTACATGCACAGCTAGGCTTTAAGAAGATATACTGACGGGGCAGCTAGATGGCGCAGTGGATAGAGCACCGGCCCTGGAGTCAGGAGTACCTGAGTTCAAATCCGGCCTCAGACATTTAACACTTACTAGCTGTGTGACCCTGGGCAAGTCACTTAACCCCAATTGCCTCACTAAAAAAAAAAAAAGAAAAAGAAAGAAAAAAAAGAAGATATACTGACAAGATAGCACATTACTTGGTGATATTCTGCAGAGAATAGTGGGTAATTCTCCAATAAAAACATCTTAATAAGGAGAACTTCTTATAACATAAACCACTTTAGTTCACACGTGAATTTGCATGCTGCAAAGTTACCTTTTAAAGTCTACCTTTTTTACACAAATAATGGATGTCCCTACAAAAATATTACTGATGGCTAACTGCAAAAACCTTTAGCGGTTGAACATAATGTTTTGAGGGAAGGAAGAATAAAAGTATATTCAGTTGGTTAACTGATAGACTTTAAAATAAATATCTGCTATGAGACGATAACTTAGTAGAACTATTTTAAATCAAGGTCGACAAAAATTTTGTTCATTGTCTTTGGTATCTTTTATCTCAGTTTTTATTCAAGAAGTGACATTACTTAATAAAATTAAATACAGGAGGGGCAGCTAGGTGGCGCAGTAGATAGAGCACTGGCCCTGGAGTCAGGAGGACCTGAGTTCAAATCTGACCTCAGACACTTAACACTTACTAGCTGTGTGTGACCCTGGGCAAGTCACTTAACCCTCATTGCCCCACCAAAAAAAAAAAAAGAATTGGTTCTTTGTTTTGAAGTCAGTGCTTTTGTTTTAATGTAGTAGTATTTTGTTGGTGTTGTTTTTTTAAATCTCTGCCAGCCCACTAAGCAGTGGTATTTGGTATGGCCAAATTGTAATCCTCAAGAAAAAAAATAAAGCAATCCCTTTATGATTATTTTTTTCCTTTTTTATTGTTCAATGATTATGTTTTATACTCAGTGCTCTTTAAGAGATGTTTCATGTTTTGAATATATTTTAGTGATTTCTGGCAAGAGAGTTAATTCCTTTAGTCAGGAAGCTAACAGTTCAGCTTAATTTTTACTAAATGGACTTTTTTTTTGGTGGGGCAATGAGGGTTAAGTGACTTGCCCAGGGTCACACAGCTAGTAAGTATCAAGTGTCTCAGGCTGGATTTGAAAGCTTAATTTTTAGAACTTAAAATCATAGTATGGTCACTTGAGTTTAATAATTCAAGCTGCTAGAGTTATTTTTTTTATTTTTTTATTTTTTGCAGGGCAATTGGGGTTAAGTGACTTGCCCAGGGTCACACAGCTAGTAAGTATCAAGTGTCTGAGGCCGGATTTGAACTCAGGTACTCCTGAATCCAGGGCCGGTGCTTTATCCACTGTGCCACCTAGCTGCCCCTGCTAGAGTTATTAAATGAGAATTTAAGGACAGAAAAGTTCCTTCAAAAAAGGGATCACTACCTTGCTAGTTTTCTATCTTTTTACACTAAGTTTTATAATTTCATTCCGAATCATCATGTTCACCTTTATCCAAATTCCAAGTTTCTATTGGTTTTAGAACAGGTATAAAACATCTTACAGCTAATGGTAGACTTGGATTTTTATATATAATGTTGGGATTTGGAGGTAATACCTGCTATATTTGTTAAGCAAAAATAGCATTCTGTCAAATGAACTTTTTATCTCCAAATCATAAGGAATCATAAATAGAATGTCACAGGATTCATGTATTCAGTGTTTTGTTGCAAATGTTCAATAATCAGCTCTCTGCGGGGGAAAGTGCATAGGATACACTTCTAAATTAAATCTATATTATTAACATTTTCTCTATTTCTTAAATCTAGACAATCAATAAAGAAATGCAAATTAAAACAACTCTGTGGTACCACCTTACACCTTTCAGATTGACTAATAGGAAAAAAAAGGAAAATAATAAATGTTTGATAAGCTGTGGAAAAACTGAAACATTAATGTATTGTCGGTGGAGTTGTGAACTGATCCAACCATTCTGGAGAGCAATTTGGAACCATGCCCAAAGGGCTATGGGGCTGTGCATACCCTTTGACCCTGTAATACCACTGTCCCAAAGAGATCATAAAAAAGTGGAAAGGACCCACATGTACATGCTATAAAGCAGCTCTCTTTATGGTGGCAAAGAATTGGAAATCGAGGGGACATTCATCAACTGGGGAATGGCTGAACAAGTTGTGGTAAATGAATGTAATGGAATACTATTGTGCAGGCAGATTTCAGAGGAACCTGGAAAGACTTAAGTGGACTGATGCTGAGTGAAGTGAGTAGAACCAGGAGAACATTGTACACAGTAACATTGTGTGATGATCAACTGTGATAGACTTAACTTTTCTCAGCAATACAGTGATCCAAGAAATGTTCTCCATATCCAGAAAAAAGAACTATGGAATCTGGATGCAGATTGAACCATAATGTTTCAAATTTTTTGGCTTTTTTTCCTTTTTTTGAGTTTTTTTCCCTTTTGTTCTGATTCTTCTTTCACAACATGACTAATGCAGAAATATGTTTAATGTACACATATAACTTATATCAGATTGCTTTCTGTCTTGGGGACGGGGGAGGGAGAAAAATTTGGAACTCAAAATCTTATAAAAACAAATGTTGGGGCCACTAGGTGGCGCAGTGGATAAAGCACTGGCCCCGGATTCAGGAGTACCTGAGTTCAAATCCAGCCTCAGACACTTGATGCTAGCTGTGTGACCCTGGGCAAGTCACTTAACCCTCGTTGCCTCACAAAAACAAAAACAAAACCCAAATGTTGAAAACTATCTTTACATGTAATTGGAAATAAAATAAAATACTTTCCAGTCAAGCGGCACCTATGGGGCGCAGTGGATAAAGCACCGGCCCTGGATTCAGGAGGACCTGAGTTCAAATCTGACCTCAGACACTTGACACTTACTAGCTGTGTGACCCTGGGCAAGTCATTTAACCCTCATTGCCTACCCCCCCCCCCAAAAAAAGAAGTTTTAAAAAAATACTTTCAAGTCTAGACAATCAACAAAACAATAAATCAAACCATGATTTGTAATATTTGCTGATTTCCAAAGTTTAAATGCTGGCTCCAGCCTGCCCAACATCTATCCACTCAATTAGTAGTCCAACTTAGGTGATGTATCATAAGTGAGGGGCCTGAAATTTATCCTGAACACCTATTTTTTTTTTTTAACGGGGCAATGGGGTTAAGTGACTTGCCCAGGGTCACACAGCTAGTTAAGTGTCAAGTGTCTGAGGCCGAATTTGAACTCAGGAACTCCTGAATCCAGGGCCGGTGCTTTATCCCACTTCGCCACCTAGCCACCCCCGAACACCTATTTTTGAACCAACACAGATTCATATGCTTTCTTAACTAGATGAATCAAGTCTCTTATCTGATATTTAAAAGTTAGTTCACTACACATAGAACAAAAACTACATGGAAAAATACTCACTTAAAATCATAGTGTAGAATTTAAGTAATGCAAACCAATACCTTCAAAGTACAAAACACTTGAGAAAAACAGATTAGAAACAACAATGGTGTTTACCAAATTGTGTCCTGTATACACCTGAACAGTTTGCTACAAATTGGGGATTTCATGGCATGACTGAACACAAGTAAACATGCCCCTACCATGCCACATTACACAGAAGCTGGAGTTACACACAGCCTTTGAGGTCCGTTCTAGCTCTAGATTCATGATCCTTTAAACATTCACAGAAATTCTGTTTGCATTTAAAATTAAACATAAAAATATATATAAAGAGGCAGTTAGTATAGGACAAAGCTTCTTAAACTGTGGGTCACAACTCCATAGGGCATCACAACTCCAGATGGGGTCACGTAACTGAATGTGGGGGGTCACGAAAAATTTGGCAACAGTAAAAGGTTTCTGACTACAGAACGACCAAAATATATATATATACCTATATAACTGGGGGTCACATAAAGGGGCAAAAAGGTGTTGTGAGTGGAAAAACTTTAAGGAGCCCTGGAGTAGTACATAGAGCTTTGGACCCAAAGTCAAAAAAGTCCTCAGACACTTTCTAGCTAGCTGTGTGACCCTGGGCAAGTCACTTAACCCTAGCACCTATCTCCCAGGGTTGTTGTAAAGATCAAATGAGATATTTGTAAAGCTCATTGCAAACCTTAAAGTGCTATTATTTTTATTAATATAAAATTCCAAAGAAATCACCATATGGCAAAATGCATATTGAACACAATTATAAGTACTTTAAGGCCTCCCACTGTGCCATCAATAGACAGTTTGATGAGTTTCTGTGGCCAATCTTAGGATGAGCTTCTCTGTACTCAGCTATTCTTGTCCCTCAGACTGCAGCCTGCAGGTCTGTTGCCTAGCTTGGCTCAAAGCCCTATCAATTTTATAAGCCATGCCAAGAGCTTGTGCTCCATGGGTAGAGCCTTTGAGAATCCACAATCACCCCAAACTCCATAGGGAGGCATTAGTAGAGAATTACTATTATTGATGCTGTTTTTTGTGAGATTAGATTTTTTTTTAATTCTGAATTTAAACACAGAATAATATGAGCATTCCTTATGGTAGAACACAAAAAAGAGGCTTGCAAATGAAACTGTGAATCTCTATTAAATATGTAAAATAGCTTACTTTTCTTCTAATTCATTGTGAATTATGAGTCACCTTGGTTATCTGTTACATTCAGGCTTAGCCAAAAAGTTATTCTAGAACATCAAGAAACCTAATTTTCCTTGCTTTAGTAACCACTGAGATGGGGAGATCATAAATGAAAGGCCTAGGTCAAATATTTTTAGACTGTACTATTTCTGACACAGTAGGTTAGTCAGGTATGGAAAATCACAGGTTGTCCACTTTTGTTTCTGTCTCAGTGGCAACAGATCAAGGTAGAGATGTACTATTCTGTTCTGAGAGTGGGCAGGTGTACCTTTCTGTTTGCTCCTGACTCTGCTTGTTTGGGTGCTTACAATTTGCCCTTGGCATAAAAATATTTAGTTCTCCTCTAGATTGGGATGTTAGCTAATTATTGAATGGTTTAGGCTTAGAATATGTTGGTCTTTCACAATTAAGGAGTTTGTACTTTATAAGAAAAAGAGGTACACAGTCTTTACTAGTTTTGTGTTTCTATATTGTACTTCATAATCATATTGAGATAATAATGCACTGTGTAGTGGTTAGTTACTACCCTGATTAATTTGTATTGCCAGCAAGGAAATAGCCTGGCACAACTCTGTTGGTGCTAGTAACAATTTTTAAAATGATCAGCGGATGGAAGAGTCAGGTATTAAATGTTTCAATTATGAAATAATCCTCTTAAGTTTAGAATCTCTCCTCACTCTTAAAAAAAGCTCATCATTAATTGAATTCCCACTGGTTTATGAGAAATAAACATTATCTGGCTTGGGGCTCTGAGACACAGACTGATTTGCCTATTAAAAAGCTTCAATGCCTAAGACTCTTTGTAGTGTAAGAAGAAAATATTTGTGCAATGGGTCAGACATCTGATTTGACATCAGATGGTTGAAGTATTGGGGAAATTTGTTATTTAAGTCATTAAAACAGATCTTTCTTTGTATAGCTTGCTATCCTAGAGAAAGCTGAGTGTGTTTGATTCAGAAGCATATCCTTAAATCATGTACTTAGAAGATGAGTTGAATTCATAACATTTTAGAACTGGAATGGATCTCAAGAGATCTTCTAGTCCAAAAGCATCTTGTTTTAGAGATGAGGGGACTGAGACCCAGAAGGGTTATGTGACTGGCCTAAAGTCACAAGGTAATAAATAAGATGCTGAGACAAGTCAAAAAGCCAAGATCAGGATAATATTCTTTCTCCTCTACTTCATTATGTCTGATGTTATCCTTTCGTCAACCCAGGGAGAGAGGATCAGGGCTGTTATTCAACGTCACATTAAGTGATGGAGTCAGAACTAGAATCCAGGTCTCGACTTAGTACAGTATTCTTTTTATTATACCCAGCTACCTCTCAAGCAAAACAGATTTTTTTGAGAAATATTTTCTCCTAACTTTCCTAAACTTCACCAATAAGAATTTGCTGATTTTGTAAAACTTGTTTGGTTATTGGGCACCACTCATGTTTACATGCATGTTTTTATGTGCTTTACAGATAAATATGGAATCCAGTTCATACAAAGAATTGGAGAACAAATTCCAATATGGCTATTCTAAAAGTTAAATTAAGGGGGCAGCTAGATGGCGCAGTGGATAGAGCACCGGCCCTGGAGTCAGGAGTACCTGAGTTCAAATCAGGCCTCAGACACTTAACACTTACTAGCTGTGTGACCCTGGGCAAGTCACTTAACCCCAATTGCCCCTCAAAAAACAAAAAACAAACAAACAAAAAAGTTAAGTTAGGGAACCTTTGTTCTTGGAGATCTCTTTTACCACTTAACACCTGTTACAGAAGAAAGGGATGTTGATACAGGTAGAGGTTATGGTCAGAGGTAACAAAAATAATGACCACATGTGGCCCACAATAATCCCCAGTTTGGCTTGAACTTGATTCAAATGTAATTGGGAAATATTTAGCAAAACAAACAAAAATGCAACAAAACATAGATGATAGTACATTTTATGGGTTAATGGCCTATGGGACTTAACAATTGGTTGGACATGTCACTTAATAAATGCTTATTGACTGATAAGTGAGAGTGAAGATTCAAGGATGATCTAGGTAATTGGAAGGATTTTATTTCCTCAGCAGAAATAAGGAAATTTGGAGGAGGAATGGGTTTAGGGTAGAATATAATGAATTTTGTTTTTAAACATGTTGAATTTGAAACGCCTATAGAACATTGAGGTGGAGAGTTTTCTCAAGTGTTTGGCAAAGCAGGAACTGGAGTTCAGAAATGAGATTAGGACTACCTATAACAACCTAGGAATTATAAAAATAAAGCTGACTGAATCCATGGGAGTAGTTGAAATCACCAAGGGAGAGTGGAGGCAGAGAAGATGGTACTTATTCATCTATTAAGAGGTACATTTGGATTACTCATGTGTTTGTCATTAAAAATTTGTCAGACATAAATTCATTGCAAAGGAAATTTGCTTCCTTATGCTTTAGAAAGATGGTGATTTTACTGTGGATTTTTATAGGCCTCTGATTATAATTTTATTGTGAAATTTCATGTATGAGTTTGTCATTAAAAACTGGCAAATTGGGGCAGCTAGGTGGCGCAGTGGATAGAGCACCGTTCCTGGAGTCAGGAATGCCTGAGTTTAAATCCGGCCTCAGACGATTGACATTTACTAGCTGTGTGACCCTGGGCAAGTCACTTAACCCCAATTGCCTCACCGAAAACAAAACAAAAAAAACCTGGTAAATTATGTTAACATCTAACATTTGTCTAATAGTTTACTATTTCGAAGTACTTTTACATATATAATCTCATCTAATTGTCCTGTGAGATAGGCAGGACAGTTTTACTCCTAACAGATAAAGAAACTGAGGCTCAGAGATTCAAAATGGCTACACAGTTAGTGTATTCTGCAATCCAGTCAAACTGACATTCTTGTTCTTTCAGAAACACAATGCCCTATCTCCTGAGTTAGTTGACCCTTGTTTCTAGAATGAATTCCCTCTTTATCTCTGCCTCTTGGTTTCCTGCAAAAAATCAACTACCTTTTGCATGAGGAATTTCTTGATTTCTGCCCCTTCCCAGTGCCTTCGTGCTTATTATCTTCTATTTATTTATTTTCTTTTAAAATTATAGGGGCAGCTAGGTGGCGCAGTGGATTAAGTACCAGCCCTGGATTCAGGAGGACCTGAGTTCAAATCTGGCCTCAGACACTTGACACTTACTAGCTGTGTGACCCTGGGCAAGTCCCTTAACCCTCATTGCCCTGCAAAAAATAAATAAATAAATAAAAATTATATATATGTGTGTGTGTGTGTATGTATATACACACACTACTCACGCATACATAAATATATATGCATACACATACAGTTTGTCCCAAAAGTCTTAGTGTGGTTTGAAGCTTAAAACAGTCATGAGTGAGGGGCGGCTAAGCCGGTGGCGCAGTGGATAAAGCACCGGCCCTGGATTCAGGAGTACCTGAGTTCAAATCTGGCCTCAGACACTTGACACTTACTAGCTGTGTGACCCTGGGCAAGTCACTTAACCCCCATTGCCCCGCAAAAAAAACCCAAAACAAACAAACAATAAAAACCAGTCATGAGTTAGTTTTAGTAGCTTAAAACTGATCTGAGATTTTTGAAACATCCAGTATAAAGAGTCTTCTAGAATTATATATGTACATGTTTTCTTGCCTGATGGAATAAGCTCCCTGAAGGCAAGGGCTGTTTCATTTTTATCTTTCTATCCCTAGCACTTAGCACAGTGCCTGGCAAATAGTATTAAGTAAATGCTATTGATTGGAAAAGAACACAGGTCTTTTAACTCTTTCCAGCATATTATGATGCCTTGCTAATTCACAGTTATTTCAGGAACAGAAGGTGGCAGAAATTGTCATGAAAGAAATTCTGAGAGATAAAGTTCTGAGCATAGTTCATTTAGTAGCAAGGCTAACAATTACCAATAAATGGGGTCAATGGTATTTCAATGACCAAAGACCACTGAGTCAGGGCTGACAGGTTTTTTTATGGTGATAACAGGATGACAGAGCAAAATCTCCAGTAATATGATTGGCTAGAAAGTAAAAACCTCTAACTTCAGCTTGACATTTGGACCTCCCCTTCTGAAACCCCCTTAACCATAAATAAGACACGTGATTAGGGGGAATTTGGGAGTGACTACAACAGCTTTGATTGAATCAGCTTGACCTTTAGGTTAAGAAAGTTTTCTATTTCTTTAAAATTAATTTTCAATTTCACAATTCCCTTCCTTGATTGTTGGGAGGCCACACCTCCCATGAATCACTTAGCCTGATTAAAGTTACAAATTAAGGTATAGTAAAAATCATATATGTCTATCACTCCAAGCTGAAATGATGATTACAAAAGCAAAAATGCTGTGAATAAGACATTTGAATCATTGTGAATCCTCATGAGTTTCTTAGGAATCAATTTATCAAAACTAAAAGGCAATTATGAGTTCTAGGGCTAGGAGAGCCCTATGACACAGCACAGGCCTCCTGATAGATTCATATGTACTTTAGGTTAGTATCTCTTCTTGTTCTAGTACTATATTTCCAATATATGAGAAGAGAGACTAAAGAAATTTTATTCCAGATATTCTATTTTAATGGAACTAATTTGAGAGTGGATGGTCCTAAAACCATTAGCCTTAATCTTATAACAATTCACCCCCTTGGTCTTTGAAACCACTTGGGACCAACACATTGACAAACTCTATCCATTGATAAACTCTATCAGGGCAGTTCCTATTGGTAAGTAGGCCTAACACTAAAAACAAACAAAAAACAAAAAACTACACATTTTAAAATATCACAGAAGGCAGGGCTCCAAAACTCTTTAAGTTACATTGTTTTTTTTTAAGTGAGGCAATGGGGGTTAAGTGACTTGCCCAGGGTTACACAGCTAGTAAGTGTCAAGTGTCTGAGGCCGGATTTGAACTCAGGTACTCCTGAATCCAGGGCTGGTGCTCTATCCACTGTGCCACCTGGCTGCCCCTAAGTTACATTTTTAAAATAAATCTTCTACTCCATTCAATTTTGAAAACTTTTACATTATGTCTTCATTAGGAATGTTTTAAAATCCCCTATTTCATTGAGTGCCCATCATTTCCCCTGAAAGATTATGATTAATTTTGCTGGATAGTACATTCTTGGTTGTAATCCAAGTTCCTTTGCCCTCCAGAATATCGTATTTCAAGCCCTTTGACCTGCTAATATTGAAGCTGCCAGATCCTGTGTAATGTTGATTGTTGCTCCTTGATACTTAAATTGTTTCTTTCTGGCTGCTTGTAGTATTTTCTCCTTTACCTGATAATTCTGGAATTTGACTACAATATTCTTTGGAGTTTTCCTTTTGGGGATCTCTTTCAGGAGGTGATTGGTAGATTTTTTCAGTGACTATTTTTTCCTCTGGTTCTAAGACACTGGGGCAGTTCTCCTTGATAATTTCATGAAATATGCTGTCCAGGCTCCTTTTTTGATTGTGGCCCTCAGATAGTCTAATTATTCTTTTTTTTTTTTTTTTAGTGAGGCAATTGGGGTTAAGTGACTTGCCCAGGGTCACACAGCTAGTAAGTGTTAAGTGTCTGAGGCCGGATTTGAACTCAGGTACTCCTGACTCCAGGGCCGGTGCTCTATCCATTGCGCCATCTAGCTGCCCCTAGTCTAATTATTCTTAAATTGTCCCTCCTTGTATCTATTTTCCAGGTCTGTTGTTTTTCTGAAAACTTTTATTTTTTCTTCTACTTTTATATTCTTTTGAATCTGCTTTACTTCTTGTTGTCTCACTGAGTCATTAGTTTCCAACTACCCAATTCAGAATCTTTTTTTTTTTTTTATGGTGAGGCAATTGGGGTTTTAGTGACTTGCCCAGGGTCACACAGCTAGTAAGTGTTAGGTGTCTGAGGCCGCATTTGAACTCAGGTCCTCCTGACTCCATGGCCGGTGCTCTATCCACTGTGCCACCTAGCTGCCCCCAAACTTTTGACTTTGGCACCACTGAATGTGATTCCACTTTTTTTTTTCCCGCTGGGCAATGAGGGTTAAGTGATTTGCCCAAGGTCACACAGCTAGTTAAGTGTCAAGTGTCTGAGGCCAGATTTGAACTCAGGTCCTTATGAATCCAGGGCCAGTGCTTATCCACTGCACCACCTAGCTGCCCCCCACCCTATTCGGATTCTAAAGGAATTATTTTTACCAGTCAACTTTTGCATCTCCTTTTCCAGTTGTCCAATTTTATTTTTAAGGTGTTATTTTCTTTTTCCAAACTACTGACTCTCTCTTGCATAGCTCTCATTTATTTTCCAAATGTTTTTTCTACCTCTTTTATTTGGTTTATAAAATCCTTTTTGAGCTCTTCAAAGAGGGCTTTTTGGTCTTGAGACCAATTCCACTTCCCCTTTAATGCTTCACATGTAGGCATTTTGACATTGTTGTCCTCCTCTGTGTTTATGTTTTTGTCCTCCCTGTTGCCATAGTAATTTTCTATGGTGAGGGTTCTTTTCTGTTTCTTATCCATATTTTAGTCTCTTTTGTGCCTTTTAAGGTTGAGCTCTGCGCCTGGGGTACAGCATGCACTGTCCTAAGCTTCTTTTGCTGGGGGCCAGGGGCTCAGTCACTGGCTTTCTGCTTTGAGGTCTCAGTAGCTTGTAGCTTGCTTACTGCACTGGAGTGGCTCAGCCTAGTTGCACCTGTTGGGTAGCAGATAACCCCAGTTGGCAGATTGCCTTCTGCATTGAAGCTGGGGGCCTCACAACTAGCCTGCTGTGCTACTAGCTTACTGAGCTAGGACTGAGGATCCTCAGCTGCTGATCTCTGCTGTGGCTAAGAGCCTTCTGTTGGCTTGCCCAGACACACTCTGTGATGATCTGCACTCCCCTTTTACCCAGGTGAGACAGACCTTTCCTGAAGACCTTCTAGGTTACCTTAAGATGGAAGATTATTTCACTCCATCTTTTTGTAGGCTCTGCAGCTCCAGAATCCATTTAGAGGCTTAATTTAACATTTCCAAGGAAAATTTGGGAGAGCTCAGACAACTTCCTGGCTTCTCTCTGCCATCCTGGTTCCCACCTCCCTTATATCTTTATCTAAATGTAATTCCCCCCCCCCCTTAGGATATTGTCACTATACCAGCTTTCAAGAATGAGCTATTTCAAAAACCTATTCTCAAACATGAACACATAAAGGCTGCTGACAGAACATACAACAAGGACTTAAAACAGATACACAGAAGCACTAACTAGCAAAATCCTCCTTCTCAATCTCCACTTGGAAAGTGAAAGCCAGGTCCATGCTAATTGGAAGAAAGTTAACTTCACCTTTCTAGACTCTGCTGGCTATAGACTCAAAGAGATATACAACAGCCAGCACAATAGGTCACAATAGGTAATTTGCTGTAAATGAAAGTCCCTTCCTTATGTCAGATTCAGGAACTTCCAAGATTCTACATATTACAAACCAATGGTAGAATGTATGAGTTCCATCTTGCTTTCACTTTGTATTATTACTGGATGCTAGTAATTTCTGTCAAACAACAAGAGGAGGCCTACCTAGTCTCCTTTCTGGGACTGATTTTCGGACTTACCAAAACAATGTGGAGAGAATTCCAATTCTCTTTGTAACAGTTAAAATAGGAGTAAACTGAAGTAGAAAGTTCTTACCATCATCAATTTATTAGTAAAGCACAAATTTACCAATAGTAAGATCTCAGCTTCTCTAGCAAAGCTAAGACCTCAATGAGGGGATGGCTCTCTTTTGCAGTTTTGGGGAGGACAGAACAAAGAACAGAACTTTGTAGGTTGGGAACAAGTTATGATTGGTTAAAAGACCTTGATATTATGAATGGTAAAACCAATATGATTGGTTACAAAGCTGAGACGTAGGGGACAATATGATTGGCTGGAAATTGGGAATGGGGGGGCTAGCAACAACCCCCTCCTTCGCTCCAATGGCTAAGAAATGTTCATTGTTTGAGTCTACCTGCAAACTTAGAAATAGTGGACCAGACTTCTTTGGATAACAAACCAAACATCCTTGAAGGATAGTTTGGTGGTATAAAGATTCTAGAACAGACTGCCTAATGTCCACCTGACAACAGATTTCCTTCAAAGAAGAATGGAAGGGGCAGCTAGATGGCACAATGGATAGAGCACCGGCCCTGGAGTCAGGAGTTCCTGAGTTCAAATCCGGCCTCAGACACTTGACACTTACTGGCTGTGTGACCCTGGGCAAGTCACTTAACCCCCATTGCCCCGCAAAAAACCCCCCCAAAACCCCCCAAAAAACAAAACAAACAAAAGAAGAATGGAATAATCATTATCTGGACAACTGGATTTCTAAACTTAATTCATTACAGGGCAGCTGAATTTCTGAATCAAGTTCAGACACAAAGAACCATGACTTGGGCAGTAATAGAACAAAACCAATCTAAATAGTGTGAGAAATGGGTAGTTGTCTCCTCTCAATGAGGATATAAGTCCATGCTCCCCCTGACCTGTTTGTAGGACAAAGGTCTCAGATCCCCTCCTCCCCCTCAGTTTAGCAAGGTCACATGGTTCAAGGAGCCCTGGTCTCAATAAGATCCATTCCAGAGTTGTGTCCATATAAGGAAGTATAAGGTCCACTCCTGAGTCATGCCCATACAAGAAAGAGGGGTGGGAATACTGCCTTCAGATTAGCTAGTTTTTGCGCATAGATTGTAAGCCCACCAGTGATGAAAAATGAGAAGGTCCATTCACGTTAGGGACTAGGGTATAAAACAGGGCCTGTGAGCTCCCTTTTTGGGCACCCACCAGCTACACACTAGGGTGTCTCCTTCTCATGAGAAGAAAATAAAGCCTTTGTCATTTCCCTGCTGAGTTCCTGAGAATTATTGAGAAGAGGATGGATTTTCCCCTCACAATAGGATCAATTAAAAACGAGACTCAGAATCAGTCTGATCATCTGGAAGGAAATTCCCAGGTTCATCTATTGTGGGTCTTACCTTGGCTCAGAAGAATTGGAACAAACCCGTGAGAGGTGTCTAGCCACCAGGATGACCACCTGTAAAGAACAGCGAAATCAACCACTGGGTGCTCTGGGAAGTTCTGAAGAGCTGTCTACGGGGTCAGCATCCCTTAACTTGGGCACCATATTGGGCACCAATTGTTTTGATAGAAATTCTGAGAGACAAAGCTTGATATAATATCATTTGGACCTCCCCTTCTGAATTTTGAGAATTAGGGAGTGGCTAAAACTTTGAGTGAATCAGCTTGATTTTTAGGTTAAGTAATTTTTTTCCAGAATGTGGTTGGTGGGTGAACTTACAAAGGGTAGAGGTACAATTTATAAGAATAGAATCAAGACCATAGTGACCTAAAGTTAGCTGAATCACATGAATAGAATTTTGACCCAAGTGACCTGAGGTTACCTGAGTAGACTTATGTTAACCTGGAAATTAAGGAAACAATCAATATAGGAGAAATAAGGTCTTTAATTGGGGCAGAAGAGTTAAAGCTTTGAATATCTCAAAGCAAGATGCTAGGAATACTCAAAGATGGGGACTGAGGATAGGGTTTATTTGGGGTAACAGAACAGAGGGAGCTGAGAGACTGCCCTGGGGAAAAGTAAGTTTCTCACGGACAGAAACAACCTAATGTAAATGAATCTTTTTACATAATAACCCAAAGTCCAGGAAGTAAGCTTGGGGATCTTTGGGAGGGGATAAGTTTGTTTGGGGGAGATCTATAAGTAGATCAAGAGTCTGGAAAAGACAAAGACTGGTTATCCCCAGGCAATTCATTGGCCTGGGAATGGGGAGTAGGTGGGGAACAGTCAGTTCTCTGTAAGCTGTTTTTTATCACTTGCTAGGGTAAGGAAAGGGAAAGCTAGCTTAAGTCATAACAAAATAGAATTAAAAATCAATTTTCAATTTTGGGGGGCAGCTAGGTGGCACAGTGGATAAAACACTGTCCCTGGATTCAGGAAGACCTGAGTTCAAATTCGGCCTCAGACACTTGACACTTAGTAGGTGTGTGACCCTGGGCAAGTCACTTAACCCTCATTGCCCCTGCAAAAAAAAAAAAAAGAAAAAAAAAGAAAAATCAATTTTCAATTTCACAAAATCACTAACTTATTTAATATAGGGGTTCTTAGTCTTTTTTTTCACAGACCCTTTTGGCAGCTTCGTGAAGGAGTTCTTTTCAGAATCCTGTTTTTGAATATACAAAATAAAATACAAAAAAAAGTAAAGGAAACTAATCATATTGAAATTCAGCTACCAAAATATTTAAAAACAAAGCAAGTTTGGGGGCAGCTAGATAGCACAGTGGATAAAGCACCAGCCCTGGATTCAGGAGTACCTGAGTTCAAATCTGGCCTCAGACACTTGACACTTACTAGCTGTGTGACCCTGGGCAAGTCACTTAACCCCCATTGCCCCGCAAAAAACCAAACCAAAACAAAAAACAAACAAAAACAAAGCAAGTTTGTAGACCTTAGGTTAAAAACCCCCATTTCACATTTTTAAAAATCCACAAATTTAATTTAATCCATTAATATTTTCTTTAATAATATCTAGGTGATTTCTTTAATAAACACTTTTATTTAAAGTTTTGAATTCCAAATTGTATCCCTCCCTTGGGTGGTAAGCAATCAGATATAGGTTACTGATATAGTGGGAAAATGGAGTACGGGTTGGGGTTGGGGTTCTTGGGAATTCCTCTTTAAAGAATTACACCCTCTTGCACACAAAACTTAGTTAGAACAAGGTGATAGTTTATTTAGGGCCAAGGGAAGGGAAGGGTGGGGGGAGGGAAACCATGAAAGAAATCCTTAGACTTTTCATGGGGAGATTTGGCATAAAGCACATGGCTCAGAGGTACCAAATCTCCTCGAACAGGAGACCGGAAGGTACTTTTATAGATGACTGATGGGGGTGGACCATCTGCCTGTGGAAAGTTCCTTTAGTGAGAGAGGACCATCCCCCACTGGTGGTAGCTGGGGAATTGGGTGAGCAGTGGAGGACCATCCCCCACTGGTAGTGACTAAAGGAATTGGGTGAGGGGTGGCTATGGATCCCTCTTCAGGACACAAAGGCCGAAGCCACACCCAAACTTATCTCCCCAGGATAAGGGAGACCGGAATGAAGGGTAGGAATCCCAAGCTAGCTCAGTCCTATTTGGTTCCTCTAGGCGTTATCTGTCCTCTGGTTTAGTTTCTCAAGGAGAAGATTCCTCGGTGTGCCCCAGAGAAATTCTGGGGTGCTCTGCGCCCCATGACATTATACATGTGCATATCTAGGTGATTTCAAGTGATACATCTAGACTTGGATTGGAGTCAAATGAAATTAAATGAATTTACCTTTTGGTATAATAGAAATATCATCTTTAAGTCAATAGGACTGGATAGATGCTCAGCTCTGACCATTTATAACTGTGCAAGTTATTTCACTGTTCCAAGTCTCAGTTTCTTCAACTATAAAAATAGGGGCAATAACATTTGCACTAGATACCTCATAGGGTTGTTGTTAGAGCCCTCTATAGATGTGAGCTATTATTATTAGGAAAATGAAAATGCTATACATTTTTTTTCTGCCCAAATACACCTGAATGGTATTAAAAGTGAAGGCATGGGGCAGCTAGGTGGCGCAGCGGATGGAGCACTGGCCCTGGAGTCAGGAGTACCTGAGTTCAGGTCCAGCCTCACACACTTAACACTTACTGGCTGTGTGACCCTGGGCAAGTCACTTAACCCCAATTGCCTCACTAAAAAAAAAAAAAAAAGTGAAGGCATAAAGGAAATGAGTATAACATATAAAAAGGCTGTGACTTCTCCAGAAGACCTGGAAATTGGCCAACTAAATGGAGAGCTATGCTGAAACATATATAGGCTATATTTGGTTTGAAAAGAGTTAATGAATACTAACAGAAATTCATGGTCAGCCTAACCCATTAAAAGAAAATTATAGGGGCAGTAGGTGGTGCAGTGAATAGAGCACCTGCCCTGGATTCACACGGACCAGAGTTCAAATCCAGCTTCAGACACTTGACACTTACTAGCTGTGTGACCCTGGGCAAGTCACTTAATCCCAATTGCCCCACCAAAAAAAAAAGAAAATTATAAGGGTTGATTGCCACAGTTATATGGAGTTTAGCAAGAACCATCCTGTTGCCTAACCACAGTTTGAGCTTCAGGAAAAGGTAAGAAAAATGTAACACCAGTAATAGAGTAAATATGAAAATAAAAGATCCTTAAGATGGGTTTTTGCAAATCTCTGGTCCATTCAAATGAACATAGTGAAAAGCAAAAAGTTATAAAGTGACCTTCAATCAGGAAAAGGCTAAACAAAATGTGTTACATGAATGTAAGAGAATATTGCTATGCCTTAAAAATGATGACTATGAAGAATTTAGAGAAGAATGGAAAAACTTATATGAACCCATGCAGGATGAAGTAAGCAGAACCAGGAAAACAACAGACACAATGGCTATAACAACATAAGCAGAAAGAACAATAAAAACAAAAAGAAACTGAATATTGTGTAATTATAATGACTAAATTTGGTCCCAGAGAAGAACTAAAAAAATATACTTCTCTCCCTTCTTTGCAGAGGTGGGGGACTATGTGGAATATTATGTGTACATACGGTCATGTGGCTAGGGCAGCTAGGTGGCTCAGTGGATAGAGAGTGCTGGGCCAAGAATCAGGAAATGGGGACACTTACTAGCTGTGTGACCCTGGGCAAGTCACTTAACCCCCATTGCCCCGAAAAAAAAATCAGGAAGTGGAGTCTTTCTGAGTTCAAATCTGTGTGACTCTGGCCAAGTCACTTCACCCTGTTTACCTCAGTTTTCTCATCTGTAAAATAAGCTGGAAAAGGAAATAGCAAACCACTCCAATACCCTTGCTAAGAAAACCCCAAATGCCCATCAACTGGGGAATGGCTAAACAAGCTGTGGTATATGAATGTAATGGAATACTATTGCGCTGTAAGAAATGATAAGCAGGCAGATTTCAGAAGAACCTGGAAAGACTTACATAAACTGATTCTGAGTGAGATGAGCAGAACCAGAAAACTGTACACAGTATTAACAACATTGTGTGATGATCAACTGTGATAGACAACTCTTCTCAGCAGTACAATGATCCAAGATTGTTCCAAAGGACTCATGATGGAAAATGCTCTCCACATCCAGAGAAAGAACTGTGGAATCTAGATGCAGATTGAACCATACTGTTTCTACTTTTTTTGTTTTTCTTTTTTGAGGTTTTCCCCTTTTGTTCTGATTCTGTTTTCACAGTATGACTAATGCAGAAATATGTTTGATGTGATTGTACATATATAATCTATATCAAATTGCTTGCTGTCTTGGAGAGGGGGAAGGGAAGGGAGGGAGAAAAATTTGAAACTAGAAATTTTATAAAAACAAATGTTGAAAATGATCTCTACATGAATTTGAAAATAATAAAATACTTTTGTTTAATAAATAAATAAATGAAAGAAAAAAAAAAGAAAACCCCAAATGAGGTCATGAAGAGTTGGACACAACTGAAAAACAACTAAACAAGTTATACTTGGTTGATGTGTTAAGTGGTTTTGCTGAACTGCTTTCTTTCTTTCTTTTTTTATCCTTCGTTACAAAGGATGACTACCTGGGAATGGAGGGGAGGGATATATTTGAAAGTAAATGTAGGGGGTGCAGCTAGGTGGCACAATGGATAGAGCACCGGCCCTGGAGTCAGGAGGACCTGAGAACAAATCCTGCCTCAGACACTTGACACTAGCTGTGTGACCCTGGGTGTCACTTAACCCCAATTGCCTTACTCCCTTCCCCCCAAAAAAAGTAAATGTAGGGGGCAGCTAGATGGTGCAGTGGATAAATCCCAGGCTCTGGATTCAGGAGGAACCGAGTTCAAATCCAGCTTCAGACACTTGACACTTACTAGCCGTGTAACCCTGGGCAAGTCACTTAATCCTCTTTGCCCCACTAAAAAAAAAAAAGTAAATGTAATATAAATTCAGAAGATAGCAATAAAAATTTAGAAAGAAAGTGATGAAGCCTAATTGTTTTGTTTCTTTTTTTCTGGTGAGGCAATTGGGGTTAAGTGACTTGCCAAGGGTCACACAGTAAGTGTCACGGGTCTGAGGCCGTATTTGAACACAGGTCCTCCTGAATCCAGGGCCGGTGCTCTATCCACTGCGCCACCTAGCTGCCTCAGCCTAATTGTTTTTTAACTTTGAGAATGCTCATTTATGATATTGATATGTTTCTTTTTTATATAGATACATTTATTTTATTCTGAACTTAAGAAATAGGGGCAGCTAGGTGGAGCAGTGGATAGAGCTCCGGCCCTGGAGTCAGGAGTACCTGAGTTCAAATCCGGCCTCAGACACTTAACACTTACTAGCTGTGTGACCCTGGGCAAGTCACTTAACCCCAATTGCCTCACTAAAATTAAAAAAAAATTAAAAAAAAAAAAGAAATAAAACAAGTATTTCCATAACAAAGTGGGATCAAAACATAGAGCATTGCCCTGAGATTACCAATAGACTATGTACAACTTGCTATTTCTTTCAAATATACCACCCATTTATCATGCAACTTTCTTTCTGATATATTTCTTGAAAGCTTAGGATTATCTGGAAGCTGGCAGTGTTTTTTGAGAGCTGTGATCTGTAGCTCCCAAGTTTTTTCTCCACAGGGTATGAAGTAGACCAACTTACATCATCATTAGAGGATTAGAATTTCTAGTACTGTTGATCACGAGCCCCTACCACTGTATTTCCCACTGATTATCAACAAGTAGCATCAATTAGTTTTTACAAAAAACATTTTACTAGGTAGGTGTAGAAAGGGCAGTTGTTAGAGAAACAATCTTTCCTACATTTTTCTTTAGTACACAGAGGATAGAAAGTGGGCTCCAAGTACAAAATAGTGAGCCACATGTAAAAAGAATACATGGAACTCCTGGTTACTGAGAGTCCTTTTCTCTATTGATAGAACCCTCATGAAGTACCTTTTAGGTATAGCTCTCTGCTAGGCTCTGAGTGTTGGGACCATTATAGAGCTCTGAAGCTGCCTTCTCTTGGTGTTCCTAGTTCATCCTCAGTGTGACTCTTAGCATCTTATGCAGGCATTGCTCCCAAGCACTGCTTCTCAAGGGATGCTGCTACAGGCTCTAATGGGCACTCCAGATCTTCTGTGCTTTTGAAGTTCACAAGGTTGTCACCTTGTCTTTGAGCTCTTTCTCCTTCCCCCAAAAGTAATTCCATCTTTCCTCTGCACTGCCATTCTGCTAGAATGTGTAATTCTAAACTGCCTTGATGGTTTATACTTGAGCCACTGGGCACGAATGATTTTCTTCAACTAGTAACAAGATATTTCCTGCATGGTGTTACCTGACTTTATCCAATGACCTAAAGCCCTGTTCAGTTATTCAAACTGATTTATTTATCCCCCCTCCCATTTACAATCTCTTTTTTTTATTTTTAAAAATTTTTGGTGGGGCAATGAGGGTTAAGTGACTTGCCCAGGGTCACACAGCTAGTAAGTGTCAAGTGTCTGAGGCCACATTTGAACTCAGGTCTTCCTGAATCCAGGGCCAGTGATTTATCCACTGTGCCACCTAGCTGCCCCCTCCTGTTTACAATCAATTGATTTACTCAGGAAGGCTGGGCTTTCTGTATTACATTAACTTCATACAGCCTTTATTTGAGTGTAAATTGGTAGAAAGGAATGACATTTGATAAAACAGATTCCAATCAAGGGCAGCTAGGTGGTGAAGTGGATAGAGTGTGGGGCCTAGAATCAGGAGGACCTGAGTTTAAATTTGATCTCAGACACTTACTAGCTGTTTGACTGTGGACAAGTCACTTAACCCTGTTTCCCTCAGTTCCTCATCTGTAAAAGGAGCCAGAGAAGATCCCCAAAATGGGGTCACAGGGGGACAGACATGACTGAAATGGACTCAACAACAACTATCTTTTGTGCGTCATTTTCAAAGAGGACCAGTGACATCAAGGTGATGTTTTAACTCGTCAGAGAATTGGATTTAAGTGAGGCAGAGTTGCACAAAGTCATCAGTTCCAGAGTCATCAAAGTCAAGGTGACTGGTGATAGACTGGGATGCAATGGATGACCTTGGCATCTTCAGTGTCTGACCAAGCTCTAAGCACTCTACAACCCCTGTGTCAGCTGACTTCATGGGTGTTGGAACATTTCATGGGGGAAAGCCTTCACATGCTTGGAGTTGACACCCGCCCAACTCACTGACTGGTTTGAGACCCCTCCGTTACCCTCAATCTCCTTTAGCCTATCTGCCTAGCCGATTTTACTGGAGTGTGGTACAACTTCTTGGAGCCAAGTGTGAGAGTTGGGTGGACACCAAAGGTGGATGAGCAATCCTGCAAAGGGCTCTACAAGGTCCCACACCAGAAGTACTAGTCTTTCTGAACACCCCATACACACGATCAATCAATAAACACTTATTAAGCCCCAGGCTTTATTCTTTGTCGATCATTTCTTACTGCCAATTTTTCTGTTCAAAGAGACACACAAGAGTCAGAGAGAGATCTAGCAGTTATTCAGAGGTTACTATGTACTAGGCCCAATGCTAAGTTAAAAAGAATTTTTTAAAAGGCAGTTTCTTGTCCTCAAGGAGCTTGCCTTCTAATGGGGGAAGATAATGCATAGAAGGTAGCTGAAGATGGTGAGGTGAAGTTGTCTTAGAAATCAAGGTTAGGGACAGCTAGGTGGCTCAGTGGATAGAGCACCGGCCCTGGAGTCAGGAGGACCTGAGTTCAAATCCGACCTCAGACACTTAACAATTACTAGCTGTGTGACCTTGGGTAAGTCACTGAACCCTCTTTGCCTCACCAAAAAAAGAAAAAAAAAAGAAATCAAGGGTAGAGGTAGGTTGGAACTAATTGTAGGTAGTGGTAGTACCTTCAAATGGAAGTTCTGGGGAGGAACTCTCCAATGGGGGTGGAGGGGTTGCTAGCATGAGGAGGCTGCTGGGGCAGAGGGGGAAAAGTAATCCCTATCCTTATCCCAATCCTCCTATCTTTAAGGGATCACCCTTAATCAGTGTCACTGGGGAAATTGGTGGTAGGGGGAGTCCTTGGGTATTCCTCTTTGTTTTTGTTTTTTTTGGCAGGGCAATGAGGGTTAAGTGACTTGCCCAGGGTCACACAGCTAGTAAGTGTCAAGTGTCAGGGGTCAAATTTGAAGTCAGGTTCTCCTGAATCCAGGGCTGGTGCTTTATCCACTGTGCCACCTAGCTGCCCCCTTAGGTATTCTTCTTTAAAGAATTACACTCAGCACCAGCCCTGGATTCAGGAGGACCTGACTTCAAATTTGACCCCTGACACTTGACAATTACTAGGCAAGTCACTTAACCCCAATTGCCTCACACACACAAAAAAAAAAAAGAAAAAAAAAAGAATTACACCCTCTCGCACACAAATCCAATTAAAATAAAATAATCTTTTATTTATGCAATAGAGAAAAGTACTGAGAGAGAAGGAAATCCAAGACCTTTTAAGGTGAGATTGTTCAGAGAGACGTTCTCTGAGATACCTATCTTCTCAAACAGGAGAAAGGCAAAAGCATTTATAGATGGTAGATGGAGTGATCACCTGAGCCCTTATTGGGGGTTGGTTGGGAGAAGTCGCATGAGAAGTGGTTGTTCTGATTTCTGGAGTTACCTCTGACTCCTGGCACTGACCAGGCAGCAGCCATGTCTAATGGGCTTATTTCCCTTCCTTCTCAAGGAGTGTCAGTTCTTTAGTTTAGCTGACCAGTTTATGTCCCAACCCCATAATAAGAATATTTTGCTACAAAGTACACACATCTTATGTAGAGACAAAATATATTTTTAAATAAGCAAAAGGAATGCCGTAGTGTGTGTTCTGACGATCTGGTACATTCATGTACGTTGGCCACAATATCTGATTACCAAAATGCTATAATTCAATAGTAAATGACTATTTTTTTCTTTATAGTCCTTTGAAATGATGATCTAGGGGTAGAGTAGCATAAAAGATGACCAAGAAAGTAATTGGTGTGGCAAGAAGAACCAACTTTTATAAGGAAATGTAGAGAATGCCCAAGTGTAGGAGGGGAGGACTCACCTGGAGTGAGAGCTGATGTTGTGTGGCTCATAGGGAGGCAGTAAAGACATCCCAAGCCTTTCCCCGCCTCCCCCCCAGTAGAGGAAGCAAGTTGGGGCTCATGGCTGCTTGGATCTCCTCAGAAAGAGAGGGAAGAGGGCTAGAGTTATATCTATCTTCTCCCTTAAACAGTATTAGTTTAGGGGAAATTATCAGATTCAATCTAACTTTTTTGGGGGGAAGCCATATTTATTTTCTCTTTTGGATTATATATTTTTGAAAATATTTACTTTCATTTGAATCACAACTAAACTTTTGTGGTTCTGTTAAGCAATTTCACCATGAAATTATCTTGTCAACAATCAAACGAGGTGATATTGCCATTTGGTGGTCATTTTATTGGCAGCTCTGACTACTCTACTTTGTCTGCAAGGCAAGGATGGTCATCAAATAGAAATAGGTTTAATTTAGCACATATCCACATACTTACAGGGCTTATTTCTTTTCTTGGTATTTGTATGAATGAATGAAGTGCTTATTAAGCAGTTACTATGTGCAAAGCTGTGTTAAGCTCTAGGGATACAAACAGAAAAGAAGTTTCAGTTCTTAAGGAGCTCACATTCTAATGGTGGATATATTTAACACATATAGAAGGTTTCAGCTGGAAGTCTGTCAGTCTAACTTCTTTCTGATCACTTTGTCTTGTTATTAGCGGGGAAGGACCCCAAGCTTTATATCCAAGGCTTTCCCATTTCCTTTCCCATTTAATATCAATTCCATAATGAATGGCAAAGAAAATTCATTGATCCAAATGAGTAGCAAAACAGACATTTGCGAAGGTATATGTAGAAGGATATATACCAGACAATACAGAGTGAAGGAACTCTCTCATTGGGAAAGAGATAACTCAGCTCGACCAAAAGAGAGTCATGGATCTCACTCAAGTGGAAGTTCATAAGAACATGATAGAGACTGACTTCTCTTCTCATGTCTTCCCAGGGTCTATTTCTTTAGCAGGGCTTGAAGTGAGCTTGGCCTTTTCTATCTTTTCTCTTGAAGTCAGAAGCACGGAAGCAACTTGCTGCTTGAAGAGTCCTGGAGAGGATTAGCAAAGACGGTCCTGTGCTCTCTCACTAGCTCCGTCCTGCTCCTGTCCCTCTATACTATTTCACTTGATGATCTCATCAGTTCCCATGGATTCAAGGATCATCTCTCAGAATATGATTCTCAGATCTACTTATTTGGCTCCAAATTCTCTCCTAACCTCTAGACTTGCATGTCCAACTGCCTATTAGATATCTTGAAGTGGACGTCCAAAAACCAGACATCTTAAACCTAACATGTCCAAAACAGAATTTGTTATCTTTCCCTTCAAGGCTTCTTCTCTCCCTAACTTTCCTTTTACTGTCCAAGGCACCATCATCTTCCTAATTCCCATGGTTTACAATCTAGCTGTCACGTTATTTCTCATCCTCCTGCACTCCCCATATCCAATTTGTTGTGAAGTCCTACCAGTTTTATCTCTCATATATAACCCCCTTTCTCCTCTGCCACTGCCAACACCCTGGTGGAGGTCATTAGTCTCCTTTTGCCTGGATTATTCCAACAGCCTTCTGGTTAGTCTCCTTACCACAAGTTTCTCCCTACTCCAGTCCATCCTCACCTGTCAAATCTTTCTAAAACATAGATCTGACCATGTCATAAACTCCAAAGCCTCCAGCTATAAGCCAAAAGATTAAATATAAAATGCTCTGTTGTTCATTGACTTTTCTAACCTGCCTCCCATCACCCCCACCTCCACCTTCCCAGTCTTTTTACATCGTACTCTGTGATTCAGTGACACTGGCTTCCTTGTTGCTCCTTGAACAAGACACTTCATCTCCTGACTCCAGATATTTACACAGGCTCAAATTTTCTGGAATTCTCTCCCTTCTCATCTCTGCCTCCTGGCTTGTCTCAAGTCACAAAAATCCCTCCTAAGAGAAGCCTTTCCAGATTCCCCTTAATGCTAGTGTCTTCCTTCTGTTGTCTCTGTTGAGAGGAAGGATTTTTTTTTTTGCCTTTCTTTGTATCCCCGGACTTACCACAACGCCTAGAACATAGTAGGTGTTTGCCAAATGCTTACTGATTGCCTCATTTTCACAGGCTTTAATATCTATGTTAAAGATTTTTCTAACGACCTGTCCTCAGAGGTTTTCAGCCTCAGATTCTGTGCTCTTTGTCTGAAGTGCTGCTGTAGAGCCCAAACTGTACTGATTGAGTCCACTAGAAATTCCTGCTACTTAACCTCATATGAGCTCTTAGGGTTATTCAACAATCTTGTAATTTATTTCAAGTTGCCTCTCTATCATATTCCCCACGGCGGCTGCTTCAAATAGCCACTCTCTTCAAGTCCCTAAACTCATCCTTGCCCTGTACAATAACACAAGATCTACTTGACTCAGACGCTTGAGATCTTTGGATCCATGGGCGGGCACTTAACTTCTCTGTAGTACCAACTCTCATTTCAGTCTGCCAATTTCCAGGGCTTTCTGGAGGCTCAAATAAGATAATGATGGCTGAAATGTGCTTTGTAAAACTTTAAAGTGCTTTTTCTACATCTCAGCTGTCGCCTATTTAAAAAAATTCTGTGTCTCTGAAGCATCCATTTTTTCCACTTCCCCCCACTTCTATTCTAATCTAAATCCCTTCGATTTTTCCTCCTGTAACATGTCCTGGGTCCATCCCCTCTTTCCCATTTCCACTTCCTAGTTAAGCCCCGCCTTATGGCTCCACTGGATTATAAATAGGCTCCTAAAATGTCTTCCAGCCTCCATTTTCTACTTCTTCCAATTCGAAGTATGCACTCCTGCCGAATTCCTTTTCCTAATGCACAACCCCCTCCCCCCCCATTCCTCCATGCTAGTGCTGAAAGACTTTCCGTGGTTCCCTAATTGGCTAATGAAGCTAATCTCATCTTGGCGTTTGGGCTTCGACCCCATTTGGCTCTACCACGCATTTTCAGTACTCTCTCATATTCCCTCCATACATCCCAGGAAAACTGCATTGCTTGCAGCCCTTTAGCAGCCCATCCCCTGGCTTCTTCCCTTTCCCATTCTTTGACTACCCATATTTCAGTCGCCAAAGCAAGAGTAATGACTTCTCGGCCACCCCTCCCCCCCTTCTTTCCGATGCAGAAGAGATTTTACTTTCCCTCTCCCTCTCCGCCCCCCTAGCTCCCCATACCCTTTGGAACCATTATTTCGCATTACATCTATTCGCATGCATATGCCATCGCCTCGCCCAGATTTTAAGTTTTTGGTGGATTTAAACCCTGCCTACCCCATTTGTCTTTGTGAGTGTCCCCCCCTCCGCCCCCCCCCCTTTGCAGCATACACCCTAGTTCTTGGGATGATTGAATGCTATAGGGGAAAGAATGTTGTTGGCCTTAACGCATCATATTATAAAGGGAGGGGACAGCAATCTACCGTCAGGATGAAGGGAAGACACGTCATTACTACTTTCAGGCCACTGTGGACTGCCTTGGATCCCTTTGAAAATGGGTGGGGCAACCAAATGACATGGCCAGCCTTAGCAACAGGCCCCAAAAGATGGTGAATTGTCGGAGCCAATAGGAACCTATCCCGGGCAAGGCGCTAGCCAATGGGAGACGAGAGAGGGCGAGGAGGGAGGACGCGCCAATTCTCCTGCCCGAGCCTCGGCCCAACAAAATGGCGGCGGCGGTGGCGGCGGCGGCGCTTTGTTTCCGTGGCTCCTGCAGCGGCCTCTGAGCTGTGGGGCGGGAGGCGGGGCGGCGACCGTGGCTGGGACGGTGACGACGACGACGACGACCACAAGCAGTCCTGCGCCTTTCGAGCCTCTCCCGGGTCCGGCCAGGAGTAAGAGCGGCGCCCTGCGGTCGCACAAGCCGGCGCGGCAAAGGGAGACATGATCATTGAGTCCCTGAGGTAGAAAACGGCCCGGGCCTCGCTGGCCTCGGCGTGAAGCGCCCAGGGCGTCTTGGCGGGCGCGGGGGCGGGGGTGGGGGTGGTGGTGAGAGAGGCTGGCGGGGGGGTAACGAAGAAGGGGGGGGAGGGCCGAGCGTTCGTTGGAGGAGGCGGAGGAGGAGGGGGAGAGGGAAAGGAAAAGGGGGAGGGGGAGGTGGGGAGTTCCGGGGGCGGGGTGTGGTGGTGGGGGGGCGGTTCGTGGTCTGGCCCTGGCACTGCCTGTGGGATGCAGAGCCTGAGCTGAGAGAAAATCCGTTCCTCCGCGTACTGGGGCTCAGGCGCGCGAGGGGAAAAGCCCCCGGAACGTGCGCAGAGCCGAGGTACTTCCGGACTGGGGCCGAGCTGGGGCCTCGCAGGCGCCTCAGTCTCCTCAGCCCCCAAGGCGAGGGCAGCCGCTCTGCGGGCTTCTCCTGCTCGCGGCGGCTCTATCCTGGCCGAGATATTGAAAGCGACCCCCGGGTTGTCCAGATTCGAGCAAGGTGATGTTTGCTTAGACTTTTATTCCCGGGGGACAGCCAGAAGGTTCTAGTCGGGGGATTTCGGTCATACCCACGCTCCGGTGGTTGGGAGAGGGAGGCCATTCCCCAATGTTTCCCCGCTCCCTCCGCTTCATCACCGGCCCCAATTCCCTCGCCCCAGCCCCGGATCTGTTATTCTCCTCAGGTCGGAGCAGGTTTCGTTGTGGGAGGGGAAGAATCTGAGGGCTTACTTTCATTCGGTCGTGTTTATTATTCTTGTGGAGAAGTTGGGCTTTTTTTTCCTTTTCTTTCCCTTTTTTTTCTGGAGAAGTTGGTTCCCCCCCCCCCCCCATGCCGCTGACCATTGTCCTGCAGTTCAAAAAGTTGAACTGAAGTGGACTCTCGTTGGCGAAGGATTATGGCCAATTTCCTGGATAATCCTTAATATCGAATTTTTTTTGATCCCATCAGTTTGTGAGTCTTGATTGGGACTTCTAGCTCATATTTGCTAAATCTATAAAGTTGCTGAGACGTTAAAGTGCCCTTCCCCCCATGAACTCCACCCTCCCTCCCCCCCCCTCCAACCGCCCTTCCAAAAGTTGTACGTTTTCTAAATTTATATTTGGATTACAGCTACAGCGTATAACTGAAAAAAGAAACTATTATTTTTTTATTAGGCCTCTAGTAATAATAGGAGTGTTTTTTTAAATACTAGAAGTTTTGAAATATTTGGCCTACATCACGTCCTTAAGAGAGGGCTAAAACTTGGAGTTCATATATGGGCTTGGGTGAAGGGGTGGGGGTGGGGTGGGGCGGCATTTCTTGAAATTTGTGTTAATAAGTATAAACAAGCAAAAAATGTTCTGCTTCGGTACTGCGTGTGTAATAATGGCTAAATCAAAGTTGTTTGGTTATTGGGCACCGCTTATGCTCACATGCATGTTATGTGCCTTACAGGTAAATGTGGATTCCAGTTTTTGCAGAAAATTGAGGAACAAGTGCCGTAATGGCTGCTCTAAAACCTAAGTAAGCAAGCCCTTCTTCTTGGGCCATCTCTTTTGCTAGCCAGTTAACACCTGTTTGTAGAATTGAAGCATAAGGTTCACTTAATCTCAAAGCCAGTTTTGATTACAATCCTGTGGGTGTTTGCTGTGTCCTTTCAGCCGGTGAGTCTTCCAGAAGTAATAATTTTGGTGATTGTATTGCTGCCAGTTGGTATGGGTTCACTGTCATATCCTATGCCTTTTGTGTCTAGAAACCATTTATACTCAAGAGTTTAAAGTATACTTTCCCGAATGAAAATATAAGGTGTGTGTTCATTTACTGGACAAGTACTAGAAGCAGTCCTCTACTCAAACATCTGTAGCTTCCTGCTGCTGCCTCTAGGATAAAATTCAACCTACTCTAGCTGATATTTTAAAGCCCTCCACAATATGGCTTCCACCTATGTTTCCCATCTTATTTCGTATGATTCTCCTTTATGGAGTCAAACCTGTTAATAGTTCCATGTCTTCTGCCTCTGTGCCTTTGTACAGAAGATTTGCATTTCTGTAATGCAGTCCCTCCTTACTTCTGCCTTATACATAGCATATGATTAATAAATATTGGTGGAATTGGCTAGAGGCAGTATTGTTTAATATCAAGAATGCAGAAATTGGTGTAATATGGGTTTTAGGACCCCGGGTGGACAAGTCACTGAATCATGATGATCTGAAGTTTCTAAATGTGTAAAATGTGGATATTACTTGTATTATCTGCCTCACTGGGCTGTTGTGGGAGAAATGGCTTTGTAAACCTTAAAGTGTACAGAAATGTATAGTTTCTGAAAGTGTAGGTAAAGAACCCTGTTAGATTTTGGTATTATTAATTTTAAACCATAAGCATAGTAAAGAGCTATCCAGTGGGACCCTTTAGTTGGCTAATTTTAGAACACTGAATGTGCTTAGATTTATAGTAAGCTCTTGATTTTGTCCAAGTGGAAGAAAGGATTGGCATGGATAATTTTATTAATACCCTAATTTATGTTTTCTTGTTTTGTTTTTTATCTTAAAAGTATTTTATTATTTTCCAGTTACACATGAAGGTAGTTTTCACCCTTTGTAGGATTTTTTTTACTATTTGTTTTTATAAAATTTTGAGTTCCAAATTTTTCTTCCTCCCTCCCTTCCCTCCCCCCAAGACAGAAAACAATGTGACATAGGTTATACATGTACAATCACATTAAACATATTTCTGCACATAATTTACATTTTAGTCAAGAGTTGACCCTTTTTTTTTTTCTGAACTGGGCTACTAACTAGTACCACAATTGACTAGTGCTTATTCTCCTTTATTTCCCCCCATTATGCTCAAACGATGCATAAGTAAGTACCACCATTGAGAGAGAATTGAATGGCTTAGCTAATTCACAAATTGTATCTTTGAATATTTAGTAGCATGGTACAATGGAAAGAACTGCATTTGAGAGTCAAAATTCCTGGGTTCAACTCCCAGCTTTGTTATTTACTTCCTGTGTGACCTTGGGCTAGTCTCTGAAAGAACTTTGGTTTTCTTTTAAGTTGACACTAATTTGTTTACCTAGATTTTTGGCTATAAAAGTCATTCTTTAAGTTGACTATATCCTTATCCTGGTAAGATAAATTGAAAGTTTATATATGTGTGTGTGTGTGTGTGTGTGTGTGTGTGTGTGTGTGTGTGTACACACATATGGATAAATAGATATAGCTATATATGTATATATGCACACAAATAGCTACATACATATATACACACGTGTGTGTGTGTACACACATGGATAAATAGATATAGCTATATATGTATATATGCACACATATATAGATATAACTATATATGCACACAAATAGCTACATACATATATACACACGTGTGTGTGTACACACATATGGATAGATATAGCTATATATGTATATATGCACACATATATAGATATAACTATATATACACACAAATAGCTACATATATACACGTGTGTGTGTGTGTGTATGTGTGTATAGAGAGAGACTTTATAAAACCTGTTAACCCTAATTTCAACTGTAATTGGTGACCTGTAAGGTTAACTACTGTTTAAAAGTTGAGCTTAAGTAAGGTTTGACAATCACACACAGGTATTCAGGAAGTATCCTGAGAAACATCTGATAAAGATAATGGTTGACAAGCTCTTGGTTGTATTTTCTAATGACTTTTTAATGAGAGGTCAATAACATTTATTAATTAAGTGCAGAGCATTGTGCTAACTGCTCTTGAGATGAACAAGAAAGACATTTAAATAGGAGTGACACTTGGCCTTGGAAAGCACTTATATATGTTAGGGTTAGGGGACACTCATGCCCTTAGATTTTGCTCAAGATCTGTTCTGTGTTTGTGTTTCTCTCTCTCCACACCCCCCCCCCCCCATATTAGCAAACTTAATATGATTGACCAGCTTTCTAAGAAAGTTTTTTTTTTTTTAGGGGGGGGGGGAATTTTCTGACCTCCAAGATGGGTGGGGGGAGATGCATAAGACTAGTATTTTTTTAATCATATAAACTAGGGCTTGGCAGTGATAAAGCTGTTTTGTTGCTAATTTAATCTAGCATGGTTTAGGTTCCAAATAATTATTGAAAATGAAAAATAATATCTTAACTTAGATTTTAGTAAAGCTCAATATATATGCTAGTTTATGTGGCTTTTTCTACATTATGAGTCCAATCTATATTGTTCTTTTGCAATTGAAGATGACACTAATGATGAATTCAGAAGAAAACCAATATGAGACCTGGCTTTATCACACTGGGGGGTTCTGGAGGCCCTCTCTGTGAGACTGCCTTCTTTTCCCTCTGGCCAGTCTTCAAGGTTTGATTTATTCCACTTTACTATACCAAACAGTAGTTGACTTAAAGTAGCCTTAGTAATGATGATAATACACAATTGTGTGTAGCCTACCCTCTGGACTTTGGGAAGTGTTTGGATTATTATCTCATTGACCTATCCATGATTTTTCTGTCTTCAGATTGGTAGATAGAAATCACCCATGAGGTCATTATTTTCATCAGTACTTATTACACAGATTTCATTGAAATTTGTTAATATTTATTGACTACTGATAGAGTGTGAGGTTAGATTCAGAATAGAGAATACTTAAAAGCCAGCTAAATATTTTTTGTCCCAACTCATGGTCAAATCCGTTTTTATTGTTAACTTTTTGGATGTGATGACCTTGCTCCAGCACAACATGTGCCCTTGTGAATGAGGCTTGATTTATTTTAAGTTCTCTCCAGAAGGACTTCCGGCAGTGCTGCTTTATTGTTTGCAGATTTTGCAGAATTTAGCTCACTGATTTTGAACAACTGTGATTGTTGAATATCCACCCTGGATCCTCTATTTTTGGTACCTCTGAAGTGGTGAGTTGACTTGGAGCTGACTCCATTTGGCTTTTGAAACTCAACAGAATGAGAAATTAGTTAGAAATAAGACATGAATCTTACACATGACTCCTTTGAATGTGAGTTTATCATATTGGTTTGCACTAAAAAGGCTATATAGCCTTTCAAACCTAAAGGTAGTTCACTGTCTTTCCACTTGAGAAAATAAATAATTGGATGCCTGAATAGTTTTTAAAAATAATATAAATAATAGGTCAGTTCCATCTGACCATTTCCCAGTCTGCTTAAATTCTGCTTAATTCAAGCAGCATTTCATAGAATCATGACTCTTAGTCTTGGAAGGACCCTCTAGATTATCTGATGCACTTTTATTGACTTTACCTCATTTTACTTTTTCTTTTAAAACTACATTAACTTTGTTATACTCCTTGAGGTCAGGGACTGTTTGCTTTTTCTTTGTATTGTATTTAGCTTTGTGTCTTTGTCTTGTTCCCTTTTCTTTCTGCCCTACCACCCTCTTAATGCTGCAATAATTTACTTTTCTGTTTGGCTAAGGAGTGACCAGAACTTCTTCCGATATGTCTGGATTGCTTGATAAATGCTTTGTTGATTGATAATAAGGGTGAGAGACAATGTGACATCATGACTATAGAGTCATCCTCAGAGTTGAGACCTGGGTTCAATTCTACTCTCTGCCTGAGTGACCCTGTGCCAGTTATTTAACCTCTCAGTGCCTCAGGCAGCTTGCTAAGTCTAGAGGTTATAGAACAGGCCCATGTATGTTGGTGGAGGGGCTTTCCTCACTGGGATTTCCCTACCCAGATGAAATCACAAATCGGGTCCACAAAAATTACTAAAACTATTGACACAGTTGTCTAACATGAAATTGAAAGGTCAGGGGCTGTCCCTTGGTTAAATCAGAGAAGACCCCAAATACTTAGCCTCAATTGGAATGCTTGTGTTCTTCTCTTATCCCCCCCCCCCCCCATTGCATCAAGAATTTCTGGGTCATGAATGACTCAGAACTTCAAATGACTCAAAGTGGAGAATTATGGTTAATGCTCTAGTCTGCATTTATTAGACCTTTAACATAACTTATTCCATATTCAGATCTTGATTGCTTCCCTTTTGAACAAAATGTTTTTATTTTGAAGACAAAACAGCAAAACTTAAATGAATGTGCAGGTATTAGACAGCAAAATGCTTGGAGATACTAATAACCTTCAGGTTTGTCTTTTTTACTGCCTAAGCAACTGAGAAGATCCACCTACACACCATCAGCATTTATTGAATGACTACCATATACAGGACAGTGCTAGATATTGGGGATACTAGGAGACATGGTCTTTTCCCTCATGGAACTTTGAGTATCCTTGGCAAGTTTTCACATAGATATGTAAAAAGACACTTAAAGGTCACACTATGCAGACTTGAGTAAGTACCACAGAACAATCCCTGACTATTAAGACAGGGAAGAAAATCTCAGGAGAGAGGTGCTACTTGAAAGGGGGATATAAAAGATGAAACCAGAACCCTGTGTTCTCCTCTCCAGTGTCACTCTGAAAAGTTGATAGACTTTCTGGTAAACTAAGTTAAACATCCCTGTTTCTATTGGTAGGACTGCCAGTCTCCTAGTTATACAATCTAGAAGAATTTCAGAATTGGAAAGTAGCTCAGCAATCATTTGGCCTACCTCAGACCAGAAAAGAAGCCTCACTCTAATATATTCAACAAGTGGGCCTTTTCTTGGAGAACTCCTGGGAAGGCGACTATCACCTCCTGAGGCAGTCCATTTCATTTATGCACGGCTATAAATTGAAGGAATTTTGTTTTCTGACCCTAAGCCTAAATTTGCTGCTTAGCTTTTTTCACCCATTTCTTCTGGTTTTCCTCTCTGGGGCCAATCAGAACAAATCTAATAATCCTTCCATTTGTCAGCCCTTTAAATAATTGAAGAAAACTTAGAGCTTCCCTTAGTCTTCTCCAGACTAAACATTGACAGTTCCTTTAACCCTACCCTGTTCCCTCCTGTAGGCTTTTCATCTTACCAGTGTCCTTCATACAAAGTAGTATGCAAGGCTGAACAACGTATTCTGGATGTAGTCTGACCAGAGCACAGTCAGTGGGATTTGTAGAAGCTTTACCTCAGTACGGTTCCAAGTCCCATTAGGTTTTTTGACGACTAGATTATACTGACTCATAGTGATCTGGCAGTTTGCTAAAACCTCCAGATCTTTTCAATATAAACTGCTATCTAACCAAACCTTCCCTTTTTTTGTACTTGTAAAGTTGATATTTTTTTTAATCTAAGTTGAAGACTTGACATTGCTATTAAATTCATCTTAAATTGAGCCTGCAGTAGTCGTACGAATTCTTTCTGGGTCCTTACTCTATTGTGTTAGCTATTCCTTGCAGGTTTGGGTCATCTATAAATTTGATTAAATTATTAAATAGCAAAGGACCAAGCACTCTACTGCACTTACAGCCAAATTGACATCACACTATTAATAACTAGTCCACTTTTTGAGTCCACCTGGTGCGGTTGTCACATAGGCTTGAATCTTGGAGCCATCTTTTTTCATATAAATTCTTATTAATATCCTTTTTTAAAAATATTGCCTACATTTCCCAATGTATTTATTCTTCTCCCTCCCAGAGAACCATCTCTTAAAACAAAGAATGTGAAAGAAAATAAATAAATCTCTTTCCATTGTTGTCATGTATATTGTTCTGTACTTACTTCATCAATTCATGTGTCTTCCCATGCTTTTCTGAATCCTTCAGATGATTTCTTATAGCAACACCAATATTTAAAAAAATGACAATTTACAGGTACAGTGTTATACTAAATTACCAAGGGGATCTTTTGATGGCACTAGACAAAATAGTAGCGAAATGCATTTGAAGGAATCAGAGGTCTAGAATCTCAAGGGAAATGAGAAAAAGTGAAAGCATCTCAGAACTCAAATTATTCTGTAAGGCAGGAATCATCAAAGCTCTTTGGCCCTGGCTGAAAAATAGATGAGTGAACCACTTAAGATAAAGAGCAATTAGAAACAACTGAATTCAACTTAATGTTATATAAACCCAAGATTACAAATTGTTGAAGAACTCTATAGTTGACTAGAATTTCTGGGAAGAATTAAAACCCAGCTGCATAGATATTATTAGTTTTAGCTAATATTTTATAGCATATACCACAAGAAGCTCAAAATGGATATATGACCTGAATATTAAATAATGTTCATTTGAATTTTCTACTTAAATGTTAAAATATAAAATATAACCATTAAAAAATTAGAAGAGAACCAGGTACCTTCCTCCTAGCTACTTAGGGAGTAAATTTTAGTGGTTTGGACTCTGCTCCTACCTCTTCCCTCTTGCTTCTTGCTTCTACCAGTCTCTTCCCTCTTGAATCTATCTATTGTATTATTTATTTTTCGAATTCCCACCTATTGAAATTCTCAAGTCCCACTCAGGTGCCATCTCTTCAACAAAACTTTCTCTGATCTCTCCACTTAGAAATGGTTTTTTTTTCCCCCTTAAATCTCTTAGGCTGTTCTGTTTGGATCTCAACTTTACTTATGTCTCTTACTAGACAGTCCCTGGCCTCAAAGGGTTTCAGCTTTGATATGAGAGAGACAGCTTGGTGATAGAATGCTGTACTTGGAATCAGACCTACCTCAGATACTAGTTGTATATCTGCATTTAAGTCATGTTTCAGAGCCTCAGTTTTCTTGTCCATAAAATGGAGATAGTCATAGACATACTTCAGGATTGTGAGGATTAAATGAAATAATGAATGAAAGCACACTATAAGTGTTACCTACTAATTTTTGTATTATCTACACCTTGCATATCATAGGTGATATTTAAATGTTTGCTGAATTCTTTTCAAACTAGGTTGACTTCTCTTTTGGTTTTCCTGAAATTGGTCTTAAACATGCTTTACTTTTTCTTCTCCAATCCATTTTCAGACTAGATTGACTTTTCTTTTGGTTTTCCTGGAATTGGTCTTAGAAAGGCTTCACTTTTTCTTCTCCAATCCATTTAGTCTCTGAAATGATTTTCCTAAAGGACACATCTGATCATGTTGTTACTTTTCTCAGTAAACTCCAAGGGGTTCCTTTGGCTTCTCAGATCAAAATCAGAATACTCTGGCATTCAAAGCTTTTAGCTTAGTTCCCTTCTACTTTTCCAGACTTCTTAAAACTTAACTCCTCAACACATATTTTTCAGTCCAGTGACACTGACCACAAAGTCTCTCTTGGCTCTGGTGATTTTCTCTGTCTCTTGTCCAAGCCTAGAATGCTCTCCTTCTTTTGCTCCAAAATCCAACTTCCTGCAGGAAGCCTTTCCCAACCCCCCTTCCCTCTGTTAATTATTTCCTATTTATGCTGCATATAGTAAAAGGCTATATATGTGTGCATATACACACATACGCATGAATACATATACATCTATGCATATATATATATATATATATATATTTTTTTTTAGGGCTGTGAGTGTTGTGACTTGCCCAGGGTCACACAGCTAGTAAGTGTCAAGTGTCTGAGGCCGGATTTGAACTCAGGTACTCCTGAATTCAGGGCCGGTGCTTTAACCACTATGCCGCCTCGTATATTGTCTTTTCCTTGAAGGCAGGGGCTCTCTTTTGCCTTTTTTTTTTTTGTATCCACAGTCCTTATACCCTGCCTGGCTCTTTGTAGATACTTAAGAAAATGTTGATTGATTTGATTGGTTCTATCTAGCAGGAATTCGGTGAGCCAAGGGTAAATGAGATCTCCAAACATCCTATTTCTTGCCCCCTGGCCTTCCCTAATTTTCAGGGAAATGAAGTTCCTTCCCATTTAAGAGTGACACCAACCCAGTCATTAAAGCCTATTTTATACCTTTAATGACCTGAACAAGATCCTTTTCCCAGTCTTTTATTTGCCATCATTTGTCTTTGCCCTTGAGGGCTCTGCTCTTTCTGGGTAATTTGGACAAAGGTGGATGAAACAAAATCTTAGAAAAGAAAATTTTTAGGAAAGATAGAAAATTATTTGCGACAACTCTTTTATAGTTCATTGTAATTTTACCTGTATTTATGTTTTCCTTTATGGAATTTGTATGTATTTTAATTGAAAAAGAAGGAAACAAACACCAAGTGCTTACTACGTGCCCAACATTATGCTAAGTGAAAAAGAAATGTCACTATCTTCAAAGACCTTAACTCCTGCTATGGGGCATA
The DNA here is from genome assembly GCF_019393635.1 of Dromiciops gliroides. Classification (NCBI taxonomy): domain Eukaryota; kingdom Metazoa; phylum Chordata; class Mammalia; order Microbiotheria; family Microbiotheriidae; genus Dromiciops; species Dromiciops gliroides. The sequence continues at coordinate 66,694,446 of NC_057867.1, read as the reverse complement.
TGATGTATATACAGAGGAGCATAAATATAAGATCATTTGAGGATGGTTAGAATATTAAGAAGTTGGAAGGAACAGGAAAGGTTTTCTCTACTATATTTTTAGTTGATGTTCTAATTCATAGACTGTCAGAACTGAACAGGACTTTAGATATTATCTAATCCAATGCCAGATCTCTCCCTCCCCACACCCCCAACTCCCCTTCAGCTGACCTTACTATCCACTCAGTATTATTCCTATATCTCTTCTCCCCTTTCAAGGCCAAACTTAAAGGAACAATAAACAGTGGACTAGCATCAGTACTAAGTTTATATGTACCAACCGTTATATAAATTTGTAAAAGAAGAGTTAACTAAATTGCAAAAAATACATAGAAAATAGCACAGTAATTATAGGAGATTTAAATGTTCCTGTCTCAGAGCCAGTCACATCTAACAAAGATAAACAAAAAGCACAATACAGAGCTGAACAAATTGTTGAGGAATTCAGAGCTGAAAGAATCATGGTGTCTTCTGAATGGTGACATTAAAAAATATACTTCTACACATATACTACCCATACAAAAATAAATCATGTGCTAGGACACAGAGAAATTATAAATAAATCTAAGAAAGCAAAAATACTAAACACATTATTTGTAGAGCATCTTGTAAGAAAAATAGTAATCAACAAATGAAATGGTAGGCATTATGGCAGAGTGGATGTTAGGAAAATCAGAGTACCCCAGTAAAAAAAAATGAAAAAGGTAAAATTACAGAAGAGAAAAATGCTGAAGCTAATATATACAGTTACAAATCAAAGAAACTGAGAATTTAAAAGAAATGGAGGAATAGCTACAAAAATAAGAAATAACAGAACATGAAATAGATATTTTAATCTATATTCAGAAAAAACTTGAAGAATTTTAATATTTTCTTTTATACTAGGCAATCTTCCTTTGGATGGTCTGCACAAAAAATAATTTGTGTTTTTTTCAACATGGTATTAAAATTTTTAAAGTTCTATAGGTTATATTAAAAAAAGGTTCTCAACTTCACATTCTATTCCTATTGACCCTATCTCCCAAGGAACCATCTCTTATAATAAGGAAGAAAAAAGGGGAAGAAAAAAATTGAGCATAATTAACTAGAGTAAACTAATAAAAAAAACATGAAAAAAAATCTGTTCAATGGGCATCTTTTTTGTTTTCTGTTCTTGGATAACACAAAAAGGGCTGTATTAATACATTGGTGTATGTGGAGCTTTTAAGTCATTGACCTTTGAAATAAATGCCTAGAAATTCGAATCTTTAGGTCAAAGTGTGTGGATATCTTAGTCACTTTAAAAAGATAATTTACACATAGCTTTCCAGAATGGTTATCCCAGTTCACAGCTCCACCAAACAGTGTTAGTGTGCTTGTTTTTTTTTTCTTCAGTAACCTCTCCAACTGTTTCCATCTTTTGTCATAAACTGTCCATTTACCTGGGTGTCAAGTGAAACCTGGGTTATTTTGATATGTATTTTTTTCTTTAAAAAAATAGATTTTATTCATCCCTTTTTTTTTTACATCACCCAGATTTCCCCCTGTATCCTTTCCACCCAGCTATCCCATATAGCAGAATTTTTTGAAAAAAGAAAAAGGAAGACTAGAAATACATCCAAAGTGATGAATACATTGAGAAATTCGACATTGTATGAAGTGTTTCATACCTGTGAACACCCCTCCCTCTGCAAAGGGTTGGGTGAAGTATTTTCTCATATTTCTTCTTTTGGGCCAAGCTTCTTCGTGATTTTGAGACTTTCATTTTCATTTGGAGTTTTTTTGGTGGGTTTTTTTTTTTTTTGGTGGTGACTGTTCTTTCCATTTTCATTGCTGTCCTTTGGTATATATTGCTTTCCTGGCTCTTGCTTTACTTTTCATCAGTTCATAAAAGTCTTCCCATGCTTATTCTTATTCTTACAGTAATCTTCCATTACATTCATGTACCACAGTTTTTTTTAGCCATTCCCTACTCAATGGGCATATACTTTTTCCAGTTCTTTGCTACGATAAAAAGTGCTTCTATGAACATTTTTGTTGTGTACAGAGCTTTGCTTTTTGTCAGTGGCCTCTTTGGGACATAGGCATTGTGGTGGTACAGTGGTGAGAGGGCTGTATTTGGAGTCAGGAAGACCGGAATCGAATCCTGCCTCAGACACTTAATAGCTGTGTGACCCATGGCAAATCAGTTAACCTCTCAGCCTCAATAAAACACCTACCTCACAGGGTTGTTGTGGGGCTAAAATAAGGTAACATGGAAAGTGCTTTGCAAACCTTAAAGTGTTATATAAATGCTATTATTATTATTACTATTTATTTAGCAGTGAAATCTTTAAGTCAAATGTTATGGACGTTTTAGCTACTTTATGTGTATAATTTGAATGATTTTTCAGAATGGTTGTCTCAGTTTACAGCTCTGCCAATAATGCATTTTTGTGCCTCTCCACAGTCCCTCTAAATGTTGAATTTTGTCATGTGAGCTAAAACCTCAGAGTTTTGATTTTCATTTCTTTTATCATTACTGATTTGGAGCATCGTTTTATGGGTTTGTTAATAATTTGGGAATCTTTGGAGAACTGTTTGCTCATCTCATTTGACTACCCATCTATTGGGAAATGGCTTTTGATCTTATGTATTTCTGTTATTTGTCTATATATGTTGGTTATTAGATTCTCATAAATGATATTTGCTGCAGTTTTTTTACCAGTCTACTACTCCTATTTTATTCTTGTTATTAGTTTATTGATTAGTTTATTAGATATTAGTTTTCTTTGCGTAAAAGTTTTTAAATTTCATAATCAAAATGTATATTTTATCTTTTGTAATCAACCTTATCCCTTTGGTTAAGATTTTGCTTCCTAGTCTTAACTTTGAAAGGAGAAAGAAGATGAAAGCTGCAAGAAGGGCCAGCTTCTCTTCTAGTATTTTTAATGATGGCATTTTAAATATTAAAATCGTGTATCTATTTCGATTTGTGGTATATAAAATTCAAAAAGGAGTTTTTTAAAATGAATTTTTATTGATATTGTTTTTATGTCACCTAGATTTCTCTTGTGTCTATCCCCCTGCCCCCTTCCAGAGAGCCATCCATTATGACAATTTAAAAAAAAAAAAGGAAGAGGGGGGAAAATGAACAAAACTGATAAATACAACAAAAATTTACATTTTATGTCATGTACCATATTTATGTACTCCCTCTTCCCCCACTTCTGCAAAATGAATGTAATGGAATATTACTGTCCTATAAGAACCGACAAATATGATTAACAGAGAAGAATGGAAAGACGTGAACTGATACACCGTTGAAGTAATTGGAGACCAGAAAACAATATATTGGATGACTACGACAATGTAAATGGGAAAAAAACAAACTGCAAAACAGTTGAAAATGGATGCGCCAATACAAAGAATACATTTGGTCTCAAAGAAGAGCCATGAGAAGACATAAGGGATTTTTAATGAGAATTTCTGAATGTTTATGAATGGTGCTAGGTACTATATCTAAGGCAAGCCTTTTCAGACTTAGCTTCAAAGTGCCTTTGAGTAAAAAGTATAAGTTCTTGAAATCAGGAACCATATTTTTCTCTCCCCTGTAACATTAGTACAGTGCTGGTTATGTAATGTTTGTTGAATGAAAAAATTTAGGAAGTGCAAATATTAAGTGACTAATTTAATTTAAATTCCTAGTGATAAAAATGTGAGCATGGTTTACTTGAATATATCTGCAGAGCTTTAAAGTAGATTTAACTGCTTTTTAAAAGGCATTTCTGTGTTCTTATGAGTAGTAGGCAAAAATGAGAAGTCTATGGGAAAAGTAAGAGTTGGATACATGGGGACCAAAAATGAAATTGAGATAATGAAATATATTTGAAATCTGGGCAGAAGGGAAAGTGATTAGATGGATTGAATAGTATTGAACCCCCAAAAATATGAGATTAGGTGGTGGGAGATATGGTATGAAAAAGTAAAGATGAAGAGAAGGAAGAACAGATTTATTCGATGCCACGTGTAGGGAAAAAATAGACTCTTGATTAGCATATTCTCAGTTGTGATGTCATTTCCAATCTGTTGCCACTCCTGAATCTTGGAGGTCGTTAGGGTTCAGGGTAAATGCCTTTTTATAGTGCTCTGGTCTCAACAAATATTGAATGGCTTAGAGAAGAATGTTTTTTTTTGAGAAGACATTGAGAAACGGGACCATTTTCTTAACTTCAAATTAATTTTTCATTCTGAACCATGATACTCTTTCTAAAGTGCATTGTAATTACAAACCTCAGGGATCTTTAAGTTTCCATTTTAGAACTGGAACTCATATACTCATTAGCCAAGTTACCAAGTGCATTGTGCGAGTTATTATTTTGCATGAGGAGAATTATTTGGAAAGAGACTCTCCTATTTTCTAGTGGAAGGTACCTGAAACAGGTTATCCAGACAAGTAAGATAAAGAACTGAGATAAATTACTAAAATTTAATCTTTGGTTCATTATGATTAGTATGCAGTTAAGAAATATTTCAGGGGGCAGCTAGGTGGCGCAGTGGATAGAGCACTGACCCTGGATTCAAGGAGAACCTGAGTTCAAATCTGCCCTCAGACTCTTAACACTTACTTACTAGCTGTGTGACTCTGGGCAAGTCACTTAACCCCAATTGCCCTGCCAAAAAAAAAAAATCAGAAATTGAACATAATTGAACATAGAATGTTCACCTCCCCCCCCCCCCTCTCTCTCTCACACGCGAACACACACACTCACTCTTCAGTTTATTCCAAGTCCTAGCACAATGTCTGGTACATTAATGGTGTGAGGATTATTTGATTTAAAGTTAAATTTATTGCCTTCTACAATAAACTATAACTTTTGACATCTTTAAAAAACTTCTATTATGGACAAAACATGCTTGCAGTTATGTGATTTGGCATCGTGTTTACAAGATTTTGACACATTCTTTAATTCTTCGTGCAACCACACATCACCTGGGATATGAAGTATACCTTTGAATACTCCATGTTTCCAAATCTATCCTTGATTACAATTCAGTGGAGTATAAATTGGGTGAGTTCCCTGGTCAACAAAACATGTTGCTCGCCTTTCTGTTATTCGTTTGTAATGCATGGCATTGCACAAGGTTGTGTTGCAGTGTTCCAACTCTTATTTGGTCATTTTTGTAATTATGGAACAATTCTGCTCCACATGTCAGTATATATATATTTTTTTGTTTTCACATGTCGGTATATTTAACAGTTTCTCATTCCCTTTATTGGGACCAGGAAGTTAAGAAAAAAAAGATCTCCAAACTTTATTTGGCAGATGCAATCTAAGGCCGTTCTTGGACCTTCTATGAGAAAGTAAATTTCATCAGTGAAATTGATCTTTTTCTCATCTTCATTAATAGTCTTGCTATTGATAAGCATTTTTTTTTCATGTTAATGGTAAATAGCTTCAATGGTAAATAACTTCAAGAAGCTTATGGCTTGGGGCAGCTAGGTGGCGCAGTGGATAAAGCACCGGCCCTGGATTCAGGAGGACCTGAGTTCAAATCCGACCTCAGACACCTGACACTTACTAGCTGTGTGACCCTGGGCAAGTCACTTAACCCCAATTGCCTCACTAAAAAAAAAAAAGCAGCTTATGGCTCACTTTAGAGGCATTAATAACCCATACAATTGTCAGGTTCCTCTGAAGGCTATGCTTGTTTTCTGAGGATTAATTTGCCTGTTTTGAAGCAATAGTTTATTTCTTAAAGTTTGCTTTTTGTTTTATTTGTCTTTTCTCCCCCTTTCCAACTGCATCTCTTTGCATTTCTTAACTTAATTATTGAAAAGCTAGACTTCCCCACACTAACAACCATTGTACTATCTCTAATAGTCATTCAATTCAAATATACTCTTTAAAGTGGCAACTTTTTCATATTTCTTTGGGGTAGCATTCATTTTTCAAAACTACAAAATTAATGAGCAGTGGCCTGAAAAAGAAGTAACTAAAGTTGGAGAAACAAGTATAATCTTGTTTCATATGGTCTGTCAGATGTTCTAAGTCCATTTAATATCAGTAGACATGTGCATGACCATTGCTATCACAAAATGAATCTAAATCAGAATTATTGTTGGTCATAAGTCATTTACGGACTACTTGGTGCTGTTTAAATGCTTGTTGAATGAATAATCCTGGATTTGCATATTAATTGCAAAATTTGGTTCCCTAAGCTCAGAAATATGTGTGTGGTTTTTCTTTTTTAATTTTGAAGGAACACAAGCAAGTTTAGGAAGCTAAATATCTGTCTGACGATTCAGCACCTACTTTTTAAGCACTTGCACTGTGCTAGGTGCTGAAAATACAAAGACAAAAAAGAAACAACTCCTGGGGGCAGCTAGATGTCGCAGTGGATAGAGCACCGGCCCTGGAGTCAGGAGTACCTGAGTTCAAATCTGGCCTCAGACACTTAACACTTACTAGCTGTGTGACCCTGGGCAAGTCACTTAACCCCAGTTGCCTCACTAAAAAACAAAACAAAACAAAAACAGCTCCTTGCTCCAAGAAGCTTACATTATATTGTGGGATACAGCATATATTGGCATATGTTACAATTTGCTGATTATATAATAATTACATAGTGATTTGGGGTGGGGTGGCACTAGTAGCTGCAGGATGAGGAAAGGGAGAAAAGGAAACCAGATAGATGCTCTCTGAGGAAGATTGAAGATTAGGTTTAGAGTTTCTGAGTCTAGGTCAACGTTAGGATGGTAGTATTTCAGAAGGAAATAGGGAAGATTGAAAGAGATTGTGAAGTGGAAAATAATAAGTCTAATTTTGGGACACATTGAGTTTGAGGTGTCTTTGAGGTATCCAGTTTGAAATGTTTTAACAGGCAGTTTGTGAGGTGGTCCTGGAGTTCAGTTAAGAGGCCAAGACTGTAGGTGTAGATCTGGGAGTCACCTACATAGACATAATGGCAACTGATGAAATTAACTGGAGTTGAATGAGACAAGAGGGCCAAGGGCAAGAGCCTTAGGATACACTTAGGGGACAGAGTATGGTTGATAATCCAGCAAAGGAGATTTGATGGCTCAGACAGCCATTCATTCAACAATCATTTGTTAATTTTGTAAAGAACAAGGGATGCAAAAAGAGGTAAAAGACAGTTCCTGCCTTCAAGGAGCTCACAATCTAATGGGGAAGGCAACAGACATATACAAAAACGGTATATGCAGAAAAATAATGGAAAGCAGTAGATAAATAAGGATTTGGAAAGGCTTCCTGTAAAACTATGGTGTCAAGCTCAAAGAGGGAGAGGGCCTAAAACTGTCCATAAGGATCTTTGAGGGCAACATATTGATTTAGAAAACCACATTAACATTTATGGTCCATTGTATTTATTTTGTTAAATATTTCCCAATTAGATTTTCATCTCGTATGTGCTTGGCTGCTAAAGATAGAATTTTAGTTGGGAGTTGAAGCACACGAAGATAGGAGAACCAAGAGACAGCAGCAGATGTCATCAAAACTCATGGAGAGGGGGTGGTTAACAGTGTTGAATGCTGCAGCTACTTTAAGTTAGAGGAGAAAGGATAAAAGGTCATCAAATTTGTTAAGAGATCACTGGTAATTATGGTGAGAAAAGCTTCAATTGATTGAGACCAGAAGCCAGAAATGAGTCACAGGATTAGAATTGTCTTTTTCTAGGAGTTTGCTTGTGAAAGGGAGATAAGAAGATAGGTTGAGGTCTCAAGTGAAGGTTTTAAGGCTGATGGAGCCCTAGGTAAACAAAATGCAAGGAAACAGAGGATAAGAGGAAAGGAGATGAGATGATTGGGGGTCAGTCTAGACAGATTTGGGGAGAAGACTAGGGATCAGAGGAACAAGTAGAAAGGCCACTTCTTTATTAGTGAATAGGGAATGACGTTAAAAGATTTTGAAATGTTGAAAATAAAAATCTCACTCTCACTTTAGTTTTCTCTGAGTGGTGGTCCTCCCTTAATGGGGTGGTGGGAAACTTGAAAAGAGGTTTGGGATCGTGTCTGGCTTGCTTTCAGGTATATAATAAATTCAACATGTAATTTTCAAAGTTGTCCTGCTAATCTGTGTTTCCTTCTGGCCTTCTGTTTCTGTGCATTTAAAAACATGCTTGGGACCATTTTTTCCCCCCTGGCATTCATATTGCCTCCTCTCCCTTCCAAATTAAAAGCCTTGTAACAATTATGCACCGTCAAACAAAAGAGGTTTTCACATTTGCTGTGACCAAAAACACATTCCTTCTCTCAACCACCATCACTCCCCCCCTCCCCCCAAAAAAGAAGAAAATGTAAGTCTCATTTTACATCTCTAGTTGGTCACCTCTCTGCCAGGACTTGTGCAGTGTGATTCATTAATTTTCTGTAGTCATGCTTGGTCATTGAATAAGACTTCTTTAAGTCTTTCAAAGTTGTTTTCCTTTTCGGTATTGTGGTCACTGTAGAAATTCAGCTGGTTCTGTTCACTTCATTCTGTAACAAACAGTTCATTCAGATCTTTAAAAAAATTTTTTTTTTGAAACCTAGCTCTTTCATCATACCTTATGGCACAGTAATAATCCATTATATTCATATCTCACAATTTGTTCACCATTTCCCACCTGATGGGCCCCCCTTAGCTTCCAGTTCTTCGCCACAACAAAAAGATCTGCTATAAGTAGTTTTATGGTTATGGGTCATTTTATTCTTTTGTAGATAGCTTTGGGGTATACTCTTAGTAGTAATCCCTTGGTATGGACTGTTGAGTGAATTCTGGGGGCATTGTTCCAAATTGCTGAGTAGTTGCATCAATTTACAACTCTGGCAATAGTGAATTGATGCACTTATTTTCCCACAGACTCTCCACCATTTATTTCTCTTTTTTGCCCATTTGAAGGTTGTGAGGTGGAACTTCAGAGTTGTTTTAATTTTCATTTCTCTAATTATTAGTGATTGAGAGCATTTTTTTATACGATAGTTGAAAGCTTGGCTTTCTTTTACAACTTTTGTTCATATCATGACTCTTGTTCTTATAAATTTGAATTATATATATATAATAGGAAATAAGTCCTTTATCAGAGAAATTTACTACACAATTGTATGAATTCTAGCTCTGTTGAGCACCTAGTATTTCAGTTCAGTGCAGGCTTTGAAATTATTTTCAGCTGTTCCTTCCCCAACCTCAGAAAAAGTTTTCTTTTTATGATCTAAACAAGGATTAATGTCAGTTATTCAGTGTCATGAAGCCAACTTTCAATGATTTTAATATGTTGTCTCATTTTTTTAGGCTATAATTTCTTTTTTTTTTTTCTTTTTTTTTTGCAGGCAATGGGGGTTAAGTGACTTGCCATGGGTCACACAACTAGTAAGTGTCAGGTGTCTGAGGCCGGATTTGAACTCAGGTACTCCTGAATCCAGGGCCGGTGCTTTAACCATATAATTTCTTTTTAAAAAGTCAAGCATGATTACAGAAAAATTATACTGAGACATAGAAAAAAATGTTGTAATGAAATAGGGAGTAGTCCCTATTTCAAAAACTGAATATTGTTGGCTGGTTTTGCTGTCAATCAGCATCCACCTAGCCTTCAGTAGTTGTAATTGGTTTTGGCTGACCTGTTTAAAAGTACAACCAGCCAGGTGTTTTCCCCCTGTTCCTTCCTGTGATTGAACCCAATAAAGGCCAAAGCTTTACTCTCAAGAAGCTGAGGTTGTTGCTGCTTTGGAAATGCGTAAACAACAGTGGATGGTTTAGAACATATCCTTATATTGCTGCCTATCATTCAATTTTAAATTCCTTTCCTCTACATGCAGAGTCCTTTGCGTTCGTCTCCCATTATGTCTCTATTTCCATTACTAGAGGTTCATAAATTCAAAGGAACTTTGGTGGTCATCTTATTCAATCCCCTCATTTTACAGAGGAGCACATTGAGTCCTTGAGAAGTTAAGTCCAAGGTTACACAACTTAGTAAGTAGCAGCCCTGGGATTCCTATTCTCTGCCTAGTTTTTCTACTGCAGCACAATTCACCCTTCAGCTTTTTCGTAATCTGTTTCTCAGCATGGATGCTCCAGTCCTTCACACCTCCCAACCATGCCAATCTTTTTCCTCCCCCAATAACCTTTTGTTCATATTGCTTTCCTCTGTTTCTTGGGAAGCTTTCCTCTCCACTTTTCTAGGCCAGAGCCTGATATAGTGGAAGGAACACCGAATGAAGAGCCAGTAAACCTAATGTTTAATTCTGTATATGCTAGCGAGTGATGTACTTGTGTTGGGCAATTCATGCAACTTTTTTGGGCCCTCAGTTTTCCCCTTCACAAAATGTTGGGATTGGACCAGATAATCGAAGGTCCCTTTCAGTTCAACAGTTCTCAGATTCTTTGATAAACTTTTCAAGGCCTTGGTGAAGAATTCTGGGGAGGCTTCCATAACTAGTCTAGCTTACATTTGCTTCCTGAATTCTATAGTAAATAATATCACCAATTTGCCAGTCTGCATGACTGGAAGGAATTTATACCAATGAACCACTCCACCTCCATTTTCTTGAAGAACTATGTCTTCTGATAAATTGAGCTGTTAAAATCATATACTAAGATGTATAGTATTAGCATTACAATGTTATTCAAGGCTTGGCTTTAAATTGTTTTGGGGGTGGGGCAATTGAGGTTAAGTGACTTGCCCAGGGTCACACAGCTAGTAAGTGTCAAGTGTCTGAGGTTGGATTTGAACTCAGGTCCTCCTGAATCCAGGGCCAGTGCTTTATCCATTGTGCCACCTAGCTGCCCCTTTGGATTTAATTTTTTTTTTTGAGGGGCAATGGGGGTTAAGTGACTTGCCCAGGGTCACACAGCTAGTAAGTGTCAAGTGTCTGAGGCCGGATTTGAACTCGGGTACTCCTGAATCCAGGGCCAGTACTTTATCCACTGCGCCACCTAGCCGCCCCCTTTGGATTTAATTTTAACTGCAGTGGAAACAGTGTTGGATTTGGAGTTGAGTACCGTAAGATTGAAAACTAGCTCTTTGCTTGTATAATGTTGGCTAGTTACTCAAACTCTTCTATAGTCAGTTACTTAAATGATGCCCTCATGTCTCTTATTTCCTCCCCATTTTTCCCCTTACTCCCTGCATACCAACATATTTTCCATTGACCCCCTTCAGGCCAGTTTCTCATTTTGCACTAATTGTCTCATTTCTATCTCTGGTATAGAGTGATTTTGAAGGAAGAATGTAGATCTGGCCTATTAGAAATTAATTTTGCTCAGTTTCAGCTTAGCCCTTGCTGCTGCTTCATGCTTCATAATCCTTCAATTTTACAGATGAGGAGATTGGTGCCCAGGGATGGGGAAGTAGCTTGCTTAACATCCTATAGTTCATTAGTGGAATAGCTGAGACTAAAAGTTAGGTCTCTTGACTCCCAGCCCAGAGCTCTGTTGCCTTTTCTTTTTCCTCCTTTCATTCATCAACAGAGCATAATCCACAAGATCTGTAGTGCTGTTAAAATGGGTTGGAGGAGAGGATGTAGAAACTACAGGCTGGACAGTTCCCAGCATTGGAGGTTATAGATCTCACAGGGCATCTGTCTCTGCTTGTCATAGGTCTAAGTTTGCTGACCTTCAAGGCTATATATAGAGAAGGTACAGGATGAGGAGAAATAATTCGGCATTCTGATCAGAAAGATAGCAAGGTGTATTTTAAGTTTTGCAGTGACATAAATGTATTATTCCACTGCATCCTAACAGCAGACCCATGAAGTTATGTGCTGTTATGATTCTCACTTTACAAATGATGAAAGTAAAGTTGAGTTGTTAGACTACTTGCCCAGGACCACACAGCTACTAAGTGTCAGTATTTGAACTCAGGTCTTCTTAACTCCAGGGCTTTATGCCGAGCTGCCTCTCAGTAGAAAGGATGTTGGGTTTAGAGTCAGAGAACCTGGGTTTTAATTCCTGCTATGCTACTTGGTTTAAATCTTGCCTCATACATCTAAACAGCTATGTTACCTTGGGCAAGACATTTTCATTGATTTCCTTTTTCTCCAAGTATGAGGTGGGTTGGATTAGATCTTTACTTATGGTCTCTTCTAGCTAAGATCTTTCTGGGTTTATCTATTAAATTTCATTGTCTTTGAGATGCCACTGTAGAAATTTTAGCTTCCTTTTCCACTGAGCACTTCACCTTTCAGACCACACTGGCTTCTCCTCTCTAAAAACCTTTGTTTAATTTCTACTTACTTTTTCTAGCTACTGGCTTGTTTTTATTTACCATACTTCTTGAATAAATGTCTCCATCTGCTTTTTTGTCTTCATTCCTTCCTACTTAATTCCCTGAAGTCTAACTCTTTTAACGGCTAGTGTTTTAGAACTTTTGGAGGACACTGGCGTTCTTGCCAAATCAAACAATATTTTCTCAGTTCTCATTCCTTTACCTTCTGTAGTATTTAATACTGTTGTGAACCCTATATTTCCTGAAATTTTAGTCTTTTAAATTTTGTGACATATTACTATCCGTATTCTATTCCTTTCTTATTGGCTGGAACCTTTTCTTCCCAGCCACAAAACTGGATTTGTCTCTAAGCTTTTGTTCAGAGCTGTTCCCCCTCTGTCTTTTGTTGTTCATTTGTTCTTCTTTTTGTTCTCTTCAAGACTTCATCTGTCTCTTCAACTGTCTTCTCAAGCAGATGATTCACAAATTATCTTTCCATTTATTTATTTATTCATTCATTCATTTATTTTCCCCTTTATTTTTTTAGTGCTAATCACATGTTTTCAAGTGTTCATAGAATAGTATTGCTTAGGTGTTTGACCAGTGTTTTAAATTAACTTTCAGTAAGCCTTTATTGAGCACCTGCTGTGTGCCTGGAGTTATATTAGGTGCTGGGTTTATAGAGACAAAAAAATCATTTTTCTCCTCAAGGACCTTAAATTCTAATTTGGAAAATAATGTGTATATGTGTAAATAAACATAAAATATATACAAAGAAAATACAAAGTAAATGGTGGAGAAACAACACTCTTAGGTATTGGGAAAAACCTCCCATGAGAGATAGCAGGAGTTGAACTTTAAATAAAGTTAGGCATCATAGGAGGCGTGGAGGGCACAACAGCCATGGGAAATGACTGATGCAAAGGCACAGAGTTGGGAAATGTTATGTCCTAAAGGAAAAACAACAAGTGGTTCACTTTAACTGGAATCTTGACTTTATGAAGGGGAGTAATTTGTAAAAAGACTTGGAAACCTAGAAAGTTGTGAAAAGCATTAATGTTTATATTTTATGCTAGAGGGAGTAAGCCAGGTACTGGAACTACTTAAGAATTTCTGTGCTTTAGCAATGTCACTGTGGCATTTGTGTGCAGGATGAATTGAAGATCTCTGGGGCATAGCCATACTTAGAATTTGGACATGCATGATAAATCCAGCAAAAGAGGAGAACCAAGAGAGATAAGTATCATGAAAATTTAGAAAGGAGAGAGTAATTAGGAATAAAGGTTAGTCACTGGTTTCACATGCTTCAGAGAGGTTAAAAGATGAGAAGGTAGGGGGCAGCTAGGTGGCACAGTGCATTAAAGCACTGGCCCTGGATTCAGGAGTATCTGAGTTCAAACCTGGCCTCAGACACTTGACACTTACTAGCTGTTTGACCTTGGGTAAGTCACTTAACCCTCATTGCCCAGCAAAGAGCCCAAAAAAACAAACAAAAAAAGATGAGAAGGCCATCAGATTTGCTAGTTAGTAATAATGATAACAGTACATAGTATGTATGTAGCTTATTAAGGTTTACAAAGCACAATGAAGAGATTACTGATAACTTTAGAGAGAACGGGTTGAGTTGCATGGTGATGTCTAAAGCCAGTTAGCAAGGGGATTGAGAAGTGAATCAGAGCAGAGGAGAGATGTAGTTAATGAGAGTAGACAGCTTTTTCCAGGAGTTGGGCTTTGACAAGGAGATGTGCAGAGATGATAGCTTGAGGGAATGGTAGGGTCAAGTGAAGCTTTTAAGGATAGCTGAAAGCTGGTTGTGTTGGTAGATAGCAGGCAAGGAACCAGCAGATATGGATAGGATGAAGATGAGACTGGGATGGGGTAGGTAGGAGAGGTATTGTTTGTAGGGGCTAACTGACAGGCTAAACAGGAGTAGAGGGTACTGAAGCTACAAGGAGAAGGTTTGATCTTGGTGAGAAGGGCTGCCTCTTCATCAAGAAGATGATGGGAGATAATGTTGAGGGATTTTAAGAGGTGGTGGTGGGGGGGGGAGAGCTCACTGTGAATGCCCTGTGTTTCCTTAGTAAAGTATGAGAAGGGTAGGGATGTTAGGGGAGGATACAGGAAAGAAGAGATCCTGAGTAGCTGCTATGGGAAGTATTAATTAAATAGGGAAGAGTTAAAGGATTCTCTTAAGCAGGTAGAGCCTAGTTGACGTTATGTAACATGCCTTTTTAGAGACCTAGTCTTTATGGCTGTGATTTATATGACTGCTTCCATCTAGGTTTAGCAGATCTTAGGTCAGAACAGAAGAGATGGATGGCAGGGGTAATCCAGGTTGGGTTTGTGAATGCATGAGTAATGGAAAAAGAAAAAGATTTAAGAGTAGAGAATAGAATATAATTGAACTGGGTAATTGGTCTCAAGATTGGGGAGGGAGAAAAGTGAAACCAGACCAAGGATTGAGCCATAGAAAGCACTGAAGCATGGTCAGACTGGAGGTCTTGATGAAGATTAAAAAGAGGCTTAGGAGGATTGACACATGGGAACAAACTGATTTGCTTATGGGCAGAGGAATAAGGTATATGTCATGTGATTCCAATGCTCAGTCATTGGTAGGACAGAATTTCAATGGGCAAAGTGGAAATGGCAGTTGGGTGGAAGTAGATTGGGACTTTTGAGGGTAGGGGTTGAAGTGGGTAGAGATGAGAGATCAGAGAATGTGATTGGGGCTTTGGAGGCGACTTTTGCTTAGGTAGTCCCTTCTGTATCAGTAAAATTTAAGAGAGGGAGAAGTGGGACTTGGCTAGCCAAGAGATGTTTTGGTGGGTGTTCCTGCCCTTGATTGAATCCTGTGAATGGCAAAGCACAATAGTCTTTTTGCTATAAGATACCTTAGATTTTCTTCTATATTTTCAGTCTTTTGACTTTATTTTAATATTTTTTCTTGGTTTGTAGAGTCATTGTCATCTATTTGGTCCATTTTGATTTTCAGGCAATTTGTTGCTTGGGGCAATATAGGATATTTTTGAAATTGAACCTCCTGAAAGGACAGTGCCTAATAGAGTTGGTGTTGAATCAGCTTGAGGCTTGGCTAAATATTGAAAAGATCTAAGCTGATGCTACTAGTTCTTTAATACTATTTTTAAAAATTGGAATAATAGGTTGAGGGTTTGGCTGGGAGAAGATGTCAAGTTTCATAATGAAAACTTGAGAGGGTTTAATTATGCCAAGATGGGATATATAAAAAGCTCTATTCAAATTTTGTAAATAATTTTGTACTTGCTGGTAGACAGTGAAAGTCCTTTGTAAGTCTTTTATCAAATTATTATAGAGGGATTTATGTTCACAGAAAATAACATGTCATCTTTAGTCTGCAAATTTTCCAAATACTTAATTTCTTCTTGATTTACTGGTGCTTCTTTATTGGAGCCCACTGTCTATTTTGTGTTCCTGTAGTCATATTCATTAGAACAAATGAGATAACATGTAAAGGGCTTTGCAAACCTTCAAAAGTGTCACGTAAATCCAGGTGAGGAGGTAGCAGTGAATAGAATGATGAACTTGAAGTTAGGAATGTCTGAGTTCAAATCTTGCCTCATATACTTAAACAGCTATGTGATCCTGGGCAGGTCTCTCAACCTCCCCCAACCTTAGTTTTACCTTATAAGGTTATTGTGAATTTAATATTTGTAAAGAATTTGCAAACCTAAAAGTGTTATTAATGCGTACTTTTCTTTTTTTCTCTTTTTTTCTTTTTTTTTTTTTGCAGTGGGTGGGGAGGGAGTAAGAGAATTTGGAACACAAAGGCGGTGGGTTTTTTTTTTTGGCTGGGCAGTGGCACAGGGTCACACAGCTAGTAAGTGTCAAGTGTCTGAGGCCGGATATGAACTCAGGTCCTCCTGAATCCACCTAGCTGCCCCATGTATACTTATTATTATCATACTGCTTGCCAATCTGGCATAGACCCAGCAAGTCCTGTTATTGAATCAGTGCTTTTCCACATTTGCCTGGGCATGGTGTTTGTGAAGGTACGCTAGTACAGTCTGAAAAATCTGAGTGTGATGCTTGTGATATTGGGAGTTTTGCAATATTTCATCCAGATAAATGGCTACCTGGTTAATCAGGTATGGATAGATGCCATTAACAAAATATGGATTGTGGATTTCATAAACTGAAGGACTTTTCACTGTGTATTCAGACTACACATACTAGATCTGAAATCTTTTCTTTGACCTGCTTCCTCTCTCTTTCATGTACATTAGATTACATTTTCCCTGTGGACCCTGTTTTATAATACTACTGTGAAATCTTAGTAAGAGTAAGGGGTGCTTAGATGAGCTCCCTGTAGAAATGTCTGTTTCATCAGGGAGAACAAGAATAAGAAGCCTGTGTGGCTTCAGGCCCCTGGCACAATCATTTGCATCTTGCAAGGGAACAGACTTTAATGACATTAGTCATATGGCCAGACAGTGTCTTTTCTAGCTCATGGGAGTTGGGTAGCTTTTGGTTGTATGAAACTGGCCATTGCGTTGCTGGACACAACCAAGGGAACCATTGTTGATTCTTCGTGTGCTTTGTTAATTATGGTTCACTACAGCCTGCTTGTCACTGAGAATAAAGGAGGTAGTTAAAATCTAGATTAAAATGTTTGTAACAGTTTATTCATTAGCTTTATTAGTTTATTCATGGGACAACTGTTGGGAGTTGCTGGTCTTGACGTGCTATTGTCAGCTTATATACTGTTTTTTCAGTTCTTTCTCTTGTTTTGCATGATTTCATATGTATTCTCATTTCTTAGAATTCTTTATATTTATGATGGGTATTACAATTATATTCCATTATATTTTTATATCATAATTTGTGTAAACATTCACCAACTCATTGTCACCTAGCTTGTTTCTAGCTTTTGCTATTAGTAGTCCTATATTCTCAATTATTAATTATATTAAAGGATTCTCTAGAACTAATTAAATACACAATAAAGGGAAACAAATAAGTACGGTAAACCGATGTTTGATAAACACAAAGATTCCAACTATTGGGGCAAGCACTCACTCTTTGACAAACACTGCTGGGAAAATTGGAAAGGAGTCAGGCAGAAACTTGGAACATACCAACATCTCACAAGGGTATACTAAGAAAAGCTCATAATGGGCATCATGTTACTTATGACAAAGTGTGTGTTATCATAAGCATGCTAATGGAACATGGAAGAAATTGTCTGTCAAATTTATGGAGAGGGGAAAAAGTCATGCCAAATCAAGAGGTATAGAGATTCATAGGATATAAAATAGACAGTTTCGATTACATAAAATTAAAGTTTTTGCATAAGCCAAAACCAGTGCAGAAAAAATTAGAAGAAAAGTGGGGAAAAGATCTTTGCAGCAAGTTTCTCTGATAAAGTTCTAATTTTTTAATTACATAGGACACGGAGCCAAATTTATAATAAAAGCCATTTCCCAATTGATAAATGGTCAAAGAATGCAAAAAGGCAGTTTTCAGAGGAGGAAATCTGAGCTATCAATAGTCATGAAAACATTTTCTAAATCCCTGATAATTCAAGAAATGCAAATTAAAAGAACTTTGAGGTATCCCCTTATGCCTGTCATATTGGCTAGCATGACAGAAAAAGGAAATGACAAATGCCAGTGATGATGTGAGAAAATAGGTATACTAATGCACTGTGGGTATAGCTATGAACTAGACCAACCAGTTCAGCGAGAAATTTGAAACTCTGCCCCAAAAGATATTAAACTGTACATATCTTTTGACCTAGTAATAGCACTACTAGGTCTGTACTTCAAAGAGATCAAAGAAAGAGGGAAAGAATAGTTTTACCATTTAATTTTACCTTTCTCTGATCATGGGATATCTTAAACTTTTTCATGTATAGATAGCTAAATGGTGATTAAGACAAGTTTCAGCAATGCAAAATTTATTTTGGTGCAAATTATAAAATGAAGGAACAGGTAGGTGGCACAGTGGATAGAGTGCCAGGCCTGGAGTCTGGGAGACTCCTCTTCCTGAGTTGGAATTTGGCCTCATACACTTATTAGCTATGTGACCTTGGGTGAGTCACTTAACTGTTTGCTCATATGTAAAATGAACTGGAGAAGGAAATGGTAGACCACTTTACTCTTTGCCCACAAAAACCCAAAGGGGGGGGGTAAAGAATAATTGGATATAACTGTAACAACTGAACAGTAACAACAAAATGATACCAGTTTGCATCTAATTGTGAACCAGAATTCAGTTAATGTGAAATGTGCAAGGTAGTCTAGGGTTTTGATACTTCACTCTGTGATTTGTACTTGACTGTGGTTGCATGTGGATGCCATGTGCTGGTGTGTATCAGTACTAGTAGTTGTGTTTTTTTTTAACGGGCCCATACCAAAATGGACAAATGGAAAAATAATTCAGATGGAAGCACTGCCAGCAATATAAAGAAGAGGCTTATTATTATTATTACATTAGAACAAAAACTTAATGCAATTTAGTGGTATGATCATGCTCATTGTAACTTTAAACAGAATGAGATGTCAATGCATGAAGCTATGGTATAGAATATTATATTATGGTATGGGTTATAGAACATGCAGGCAAAATAAAAGAAAAAAGGTGAAATTGCATCTGCTTTTTGTGGCTTGTAAGCAACTACTAGGAATATTAGTGATGCAATAATAGAAATGAAGTATTTTTTAGCTGTGTGGATTGAATACTGATGAAAAATCTCTTAGCAAAGCAGCCATCTAGATAAAAGTTTCAAGGTTATTTATTAAAGGCAGTTGAAGAACATGGAAATGAAGTGGAGTGAAGAAACTTCTCCTTAGTGTTAATTGGTTCAGTCAGTTCTAAAATCAAGTTCAGTTGCATAATATTAAAATTATTGAAGAGACAACCAGTGCAGTTGAGGTCGTGGCAGATAAATATCCTAAAGTTTTGAACAAAATGAAAAAAGGTGGACACACTAATCAGTACGTTTTTAATTTGGATGAAATTGGCTTTTCAGGAAAAGGATTCCTTTAAGATCGTAAATATTCAAGGGCGGAAAAAAAGCCTCATCTTAGATTAAATGTGTCTAAGGATTGTCTAACACTTATTGAAAGGGATTTAAAATTAAAGTTATTGCTTGTTTATTGGTCTGAAGATCCTTGCAGTCTGAAAACTTATAACCATTGATGTTTTACAATTCTTTGCTGGTCAGACACAAAAGCTGGAGTAGACAAAGCTGTTTATAAAAACAGGTTTTCAAGTTACTTTAACCCTGACTGATGACATCCGGTTTAAAGCATTAAATTTTAGATAATGCTTTAATTTAACCAACTAGGTTTTGATTCATTATGTGAGAATATGAGTATGGAAATCCACTGAGACATGAATAAAGATTTCTACATCTGCCAGCTATGTAAGTTTGGTCTACACTGCTAAAATATATTAATAGACAACGATGATGTTTTTGTCGTGTAGCTTATTTTTAGGTAAAATTCAGTAGTTCTTTTGTTTCATAAGTATTTTATTACTGTGTAATAAACTTAAATCAGAAGGGCATTTTTCTTGTCTTTGATTTTATGTTAATAATCAAGTGCTATTTTAAAATGTTTTTATTGTGTATTTCCATTGCATTAGAACTAATTACCATAACTTTAAATAATACAGACTTGAATATTGTGACCATTTAACTGGATCCATTATTAACTCTAAATGAGACCTAGCTCTACCACAAATGCTTTTTTTCTTTGTAAAGTTTCCTATTCATATTGTTTGACTACTTATCAATAAAAGAATGGCTCTTATATTTTCATCCTAAAATAACAGTTCAGTTTATTATATGAACCTCTTGGTTGTATAATGACATGTTTATGGTGTGTATGTGTTTCAATTTCCTTTAATGATTGATACCCTGGCTAGGTCCCTGAACCTGAATTGCCTTAAACATCTGGAGCCATCTCCAGTCACCCTGTCGGTATATCTTGCCACTGGACCCAGATGGTTCTAGAAGAGTGAGGTAGTTGACTTTGCACAGCCCTGCCTCACTTAAATCCAATTCACTGCAAGTCATGATGACATTAGCTTGATGTCCTGGTCCTCTTCAAGAATGATGGACAAACAACAACCACCATTGACACGTCACTGCAGGGAAAGATGCAGGTAGCGCGATAGTGATAATGATAGTTTCGTAGGGAGTGTTCATTTACTCAAGGTCCCATTATCTCAGCCTCCTCACTGCCAGGATCCTGTTGATACCATATATGGGACTTTACCTGCCAATCTGGAATTAAGGGGAAGACAATTTCCTGGGGTCCCTCCCCCAAACTGAGAACTCTAGAAATGACGACATTGGTAAAAGCTTCTTCTGGTCCCTGGAATATTCTGGAGATGAGGTTGCAATTCAAGAAGGCCCAACCTTGCTCTTGGGTGAAGAAGGAATCAATATACTAGAGGGACTGACTGTTCACTTTAAAATCCTCCCATATGTATATGGCAATTCCACTGAGAGAGCGTTCTCATTATAGTATTAGCATTTAATGTTATACTCTTAGGCAAGTGTGCAAAGAGATCTTTGATCATGGTCTCTGCAGCCAGAGCATCCTTTTTTTTTTTGCGGGCAATGAGGGTTAAGTGACTTCCCCAGGGCCACACAGCTAGTAAGTGTCAAGTATTTGAGGCCACATTTGAACTCAGGTCCTCCTGAATCCAGGGCTGTTGCTTTATCTACTGTGCCACCTAGGTGCCCCCATCAGAGCGTTCTTGAACTCATCCAACTCCTTAGGGCCAGGGACTGTTATTGTTCTTTCTTCCTTCTCCAAATGGGCCTCTTTACCTTTTCGTGGAGTTCCCTCAGACTGACTCTAGGTAGTGCTTTTGACAACAGAGTTTCACCTAAGTACAGGCTTGAACTGGGGCTGCTGAATGTAGCCTCAGTTGAAGATTCAACCCCTAGTTAAAGAACTTGCAATTTGGGGCGAAGACTTTCTAGACTGAGTGCTCTAAGAACTCCTTAAAGGGCCATAACACATTATAAGCAATTGGAATGTTGGCCAGCATTACATGTTCTCTTACCAGAAAAGTCCTAGTCTTCAGGTGGACGTCTAGTAGCCCAAGGATTTGTTTTTACCACCCCATTTATATTATCTGTAGCCTGTTTGTTAGCATGCATCACGTTGAATGTGGAGGTCTCCAAGGTATTGACTAGAAGGACAGTGTCACTAGCAGCAGGATTCACCAACTGCACTGTCCTGGCTGCTACACCTGATTGGTAGCTACAAAGCTAGCTAATTGCTCACATCGTGAGTATTGCTTTTGAATACACAGAACCTCTTATCACCTCAATTGCAGGAAATTTTACAAAGAATTCAGGATGTGGTTGTTTAGAGTGGAAATGGGGAGGAGCTGGCAGCTTCTACTTCACTGGATGTCAGTAAGGACCTTGAGGGTCTGCCTGGTTTCAGAATATGTGCATAAGGTCCAAGTCACCTTGATGATTTTGTAGAGAAAGAATATTTGTGCTTAAAATTACAACAAAAAAGAAAAGATAAAAAAACCTAACAACAAACAAATCCTATAGGATGGGGCATTTGACATTTTAGACTCATTTTCCTCATCCTTGGAGGTGGGATACTATTTTTAAAAGTTTCCATAAACATAAAAGAATATAAAAATAAGTGTGTATGAATCTGATTCCATTTCATATCTCTTGCTTTTTTAAAAACAAGTGTATAGGGGCAGCTAGATGGCACAGTGGATAGAGCATCGGCCCTGGATTCAGGAGGACCTGAGTTCAAATTTGGCCTCAGACACTTAACACTTACTAGCTGTGTGCCCCTGGGCAAGTAACTTAACCCCAATTGCGCGTCTCTCTCTCTCTCTCTCTCTCTCTCTCTCTCTCTCTCTCTCTCTCTCTCTCTCTCTCTCTCTCTCACTCACACACACACACAGACACACACACACACAGACACACCAAAAAAACCCAGGTGTATAATTTACATATTTTTTTCAGAATTGTCCTACTTGTTTGTGCTTCCTTGCTTCTGTTCCCTTTTATGCAGTGGGCATCTTTTTTATTTTTTGCATGTGTGGCATCATTATTGCTTCAAGTCCTCCTTTAGCATTAGGAAATTTGTTTGCTTGCTATTTCTGAGTTCAAATCTGGCCTTAAATACTGTCCAGCTGTGTGACCCTGGGTAAGCCACTTAAAGTTCCTCATTTGTAAAATGAGTTGGAGAAGGAAATTGCAAATCACTCAGATAGCTTTGCCAAGAAACCCCAAATGGGGTCACAAAGAGTTGGATTTGAAGTTACTGATTTGCTCCTTTCTCTTTCCCCCTTTCACACTTTCACACCAGACTCAATCTACTGTCAGGACCTCTTTGTCTTATTTAACTTCCTCAATGCCTTTTGAAAATCTCAAGATTCTGAAGAGATGCTTATTTCTTATACCCCTATTTGGACTGTTAGTACTACATCATCATATAGCTCCTTCCAATTGCTCAAGTGAATGTATCTTTCTCATTTTCCCTTAATCCTTGTGTTTGCATTTCCAGCTCAAGTCTAGTTTTTGCATCATAATTGTTTGAAAGTCCTCTATTCCATTAAAGATCCATTTTTCCCTTTAGGAATGATACTCAAGTTTTCAGGGCAAGTTATTCTGGGTCATAAATTTTAGTGTATTTCAAGACCTCCTTTGGGTTTTGGTAGAAGCTACCAAGTGACCTTTTCTCTGGTTCCTTGTTATTTGACCTCCATTCTGGGTACTTAGAAGATTTTTGTTGTTTTTTGATGTGAGATCATTGGATTTTGGCTATGAAATTTCTGAGACTTTTCCTTTTGGGTTTTCTTATAGGAATCGTTTATTTCTTAAATTTGCCCTCTGGTTCTAGTAGATTCAGGAAGTTTTAATTTATAAGTTATTGAAATATATTCTCCATCACTTTGTTCTGTTTTAATCATGGTTTTCAGAAAGTCCAGTAATTCCCCCCCCCCCCCCCAAAGTCCAGACCAAGCAGAATTGCTGATGGAAATTAGAGTTACTTTACTCTGTGTGTGTGTGTGTGTGTTTTAAAGAAACCAGGTGCACATTAAAATTTTTTAAAAATTATTTTTTCAGGGCAATGAGGGTTAAGTGACTTGCCCAGGGTCACACAGCTAGTAAGTGTCAAGTGTCTGAGGCTGGATTTGAACTCAGGTACTCCTGAATCCAGGGCCGGTGCTTTATCCACTGCGCCACCTAGCTGCCTCGCAGACTTAACTTTGAATGAGTTGTTCTCTTCTGTGTTTGTATATTGGTCATCTTTGCCCTTACAATAGCTTAATATAGTGTGGTTCTTTTTTTGTTTGCCCATTCTTTCAGCCTACTTCTTAACTTTGGACTTGTTGCTAGGACTGGCCTCTGCCATACTTTTGGAAGGCGGTGTGGACTGGTCCTGTTACTACTTTCTTTGGGCATTGAGTGTTATGTTATTCTAGGATCTCTAGGACAGGCTGGGGACATGCAAACTTTCAATGCTCCCAAAAGGATCTGATTCAGGGCAAATACAGTCCAATTGCTCTCCCTCCTGGTGTGAGCTCTGCCAGTTGCTGACCTGCATTTGTGTCTACAAGCATGCACTTCTGCTTATACTCTGCCCTCATCGGCTAGCTCGAGAACACTGTTGGTTCAAAGTGGCAGAATTAGGGGGCAGCTAGGTGGCACAGTGGATAAAGCACCGGCCCTGGATTCAGGAGTACCTGAGTTCAAATCCAGCCTCAGACACTTGATACTTACTAGCTGTGTGACCCTGGGCAAGTCACTTAACCCCCACTGCCCCGCAAAAAACCAAAAAAAAAACAAAGTGGCAGAATTACACATTCCCTTTTGAGTTGGGTTTCCTAACTCTAACCCTTTGCAGCCTGGGCTAAATGCTCTGACCTTGAGGTCTGAGCTTCACCACTGCAGCTGATGACTTCTGAACTTCTTCCTCTCTCAGTACATCACCTAGGGCCTCCATACCTAGTAACAGCACTGCTGTGTGCAGGTGTCTTTCTCACTCCACCCTGGAACTGCATCCCAGCACTGGGTGAGAAAGCTTCCTCTTGGTATTTGTGCTATTTGCAGTACCCCATATGGTTCTTGAGGCGATGGTTCTGGAACTTCCTTTTTTGCTGGTGCATAGCTCTTCCTGAGCCCTGGAGTATTCTATGCATGGCATACTCCTCCAACCCTGTGTTGCCAGTGTCTGTAGATTGCTGTCTTCCCACCTATGCCAGACATGGATCAGAGAAGGACTCACTGACTTTTTCTGGATTTCTCTATCACTGTTTTATCTGGTACATTTTATAGATTGGTTTCGATCCAGTGATTCTTAAATTATTAATCCTTGACATTTTCCAGGTCAGTTGTTTTTGATGCCACATTTCTTACATTGTCTTTTATCTTTTTCATCTTTTGATTTTGTTCTAATAATTTTTCCTCTTTCATATAGTAATTGATTTTTGTTTGATCTTGTCTATTTTGCAGGGAGTCACTAATGTTGGCTAAAGTGTATCACTTTCAAACTATTTTAAGCTTTGTTTCAGGAGCTTTTATTCCCTTTTTTAATATATCTTGCACTGCTTTGCCTAGGTATTCATATTGTCCTTGTCGAAAATTCATTATTTCCTTTGGCTCAATGCTTGCAGTTTTTATGATGTCTCTTGAGGGATCTCTAGATTAACAATTTTTTTTTTTTATATACTGGTCAGTCAGTGTGTTCTTGGGCTTACTTGTCTGTCCAGATTTATTTACCGAATTGGGGCTTTATTCTAGGACCAGGCACTGCCCCTTACTGTCCTTTTGGGTAAGGTTGTCAGCCCTGCTTGGTCTTGACCAGCTCCCCTGTGTTCTTGTGCTAACCTCCATTTCTTGAGGTTAGGCTCCCGTTGATCTTTGAGGATCTGAGTGCTGGATCTTCAAGGCCCTTGCAGGTGACTTAGGGCAGTATGCCATGGATCTAAGAGCCCTTGGGCCTGGGTTGTCTCTCAGCACAGCTGTGCCAGTCTGGTGCTCTAATTGTTGCCATTTGCTCATGCTTTTAAGACCTCCACCTTTGGGGCTTCCTTAATTCTCTTTTTATTGATTAATTTCTTTCTTAGGGCACCCTCTGCCACAGATCTTTTCAAGCTACATTTTTCTCTAGTCCTTCCAAACTTCATCAATTTACAAATGTTTTTGATGCAAGGATTTCCCCTTCAGAATTGTTTCTTTGCTTATTTTGGATGCATTGCCTTTTCTTGTACATAAATTTTTATTTTACATAAAATTAGATTCATATATTTTCTTACCTTTTCTGGGAAACTGTTCTCCAAGAGTTTTTTCAGCACTATTTTCTCCTGGATCTCTATTTCTCAGACTGTATTCTGTCTATCTTTCTGGCTCATCATATATCTCACCCCCTAATCTCATGGATATTGTTTAAGGGAAGTACCACCATATTCATTTCCATTTAAGAAACCACTTCTATTCAGACCCTTATCACCTCTTTTTTGGGCTGTTGGATAATGGTCTCCTTACTTCTAGTGTCTTTTCCCCTGTCCGTCCTTCTACTTCGCTGCCAAATAACTAATTCTGAAATACATATTTGACCATAGAATCTCCTTGTTCAAGAATCTTTATTGGTTTTCCTGTTGCTTCCAGAATGAAATATAAACTCTACTGATCAATTTATTACCTCAATTTAGTTTTTCTTGTCATTGCTATAGTTAGCATTTCAAGAACTACATTAAATAATAATGGTGACGATGCACAACCTTGCTTTATCCCAGTCTTGGTGGAAAATCTGCTAGAATTTATCCATTACAATTAATATTTTCTCTTGCTTTTTGAAAAATACAATTAGCCGTATTAAGGAATGACATGTGTTTTTTCTATTCTAATGCTACACTAACATTGAATTCACAGTGTATGATCTTAATAAGTTGCTGTAGTCTTTTTGCAAATATTCCATAATTTTACATCAATGTTTGTTAGATATTGGTTTATAATTTTCCCCCCTCTCTCTTGGATTTGGGTTTCAGGACTGTATTTGTTTGAAAAGGAGTTTCATAGGACCCCTTCTCCAAATTTTTTTTTTCCTGGTGAGGCAGTTGGGGTTAAGTGACTTGTCCATTGTCACACAAGCTAGTAAGTGTTAAGTGTCTGAGGCCAGATTTGAACTCAGGTCCTCCTGAATCCAGGGCCAGTGCTCTATCCACTGCGCTACCTAGCTGCCCCCCTTCTCCCATTTTTGCAAAGGATTTCTATAACATTGGAACTGTTTGTTGAATGTTTGATAGAATTCACTTGTAAATCCCTTTGCTACTGGGCTTTTCCTTTATGTTTCTTTTGTTCATTTCATTTTCTGAAATTACTTTATTTAATAATTGGTTCTGTTAATCTGGGTATTCAGTATTTTTGGAAACATTCACTCATTTCATTTTTTTTTTTTAGTGAGGCAATTGGGGTTAAGTGACTTGCCCAGGGTCACACAGCTAGTAAGTGTTAAGTGTCTGAGGCTGGATTTGAACTCAGGTACTCCTGACTCAGGCCGGTGCTCTATCCACTGTGCCACTTTGCTGCCCCCCACTCATTTCATTTTAAGTTACTGGTTTTGGGGCCAATTGGGAGATAGTTTCTACTATCTACTACTTCCTTTATTTCCTTTTGGATTTGTGAATTATTTTAAAATTTTAGATTTTGGCCATTTGTTTTTCCTCTTCATCAACTTAACTAATATTTTGTTTTATTATTGATGAATAGTGGTTTTTTGTTTTCAATTTTCAAATATTGTACCATTTTATATATGTATCAAACACTGATTCCATGTCTGTTCTGCCCTTAAGCAGAACGCAGTTTTCCTGCTTATCTCTTCTAACCATACTGTTTTTGTCCAGTTCCTTGTGAGATTATGATCACCACCCTTACTGTGAATTTGCTGGAGGCAGTGTAAATTTTGCTGATGGTTTTTGTTGTAATGCTAGGTTGACAGCTGTATAGAGGACTGATCAGAGATAGGAAAAGACTGGAAACAGGGAAACTAGTTAGGTGGGTCTTATGACATCTGGGTAAGAGGGATGAAGGCATGAAATTTGGTGGTAGGAGCATGTGTGGGAACAGAAAGAAGGGGAATGATACTAAAGTTTTTGTGGATCTAGAATGAACAGTATTTTACAACTTTTTCTCCAGTCAAAAATGATTCTTAAGGTGGTATTTTCAAAAGAAATTGGCACTTTGAGAGTAAGAGGCAGATTTAAGGGACAGCCTGATTTCAAATTTTGTCCATAATGAATTCGACTTGCCTGTGGGAACTGGGTGAGAATTCCAGGTTGACATGTTCACCAGGCCGTTGGAGATTTGGGTTCTCTGGAGAGATCAGTGTTAGATATAGCTGTGTGATGATGGTAATTGAAAGAATGGGAGAAGAAAGCATAAGAAAGAACAAGCATCAATCAATAGGAGCATTACAGTATACAAAGAACAGAAAAGAATATTACACTACCCATGTAGATGAGATCTGATCTTTTGGAGTATTACAAGCATTTTGTTTCTGGTATTTTTAATTAGAGATTAATCAGGAAGTGGTTGAAGGGCAATGTGGAGATTCAGAATGAGACTGAGGTGAATTTTTAAGGGCTTGTTGGAGTGTTGACCTGCTATTTTAATTCTTCACTATTTCCATTCTGAATGGGCTGGCTGGGTTAGGCATGTGACAATGTTGCTGGGAGCACATGGTTCCAGGGCTTCTGGGCCAGTGACTTGGATAGTACTGTTCCTTAGGGTGCTAACTTTAGATTTCTTTGCTACTTTATCTCCTCATCCTTTCTGTATCTCTTATGTTCTTAATACCTAGTTGTTAAGAAAATCAGGCTCTCTCTTCTGAAATAAAGAATTTTAGAGCTAAAATGGGCCAGAGACTTGACTTACTCCAATTGCTTCATTTAGAGATGGAGAAACTAAGGCCTGTTGAGGATATGACTTTACTGCCAACTAATGGCATTGGTGGGACTAGAATAGAAACCCGATTTTAGGACCAATGTTTAGTCATCTTGCCATTAGACCATGCTACTTCTTTTTGACTCCTTTTCTTTAATCCTTTCTCTCTCCCTTTTTATCTGGAGCAGTAGTGTGACAAAATCAAGTAGCAATGAGGGCCACAAATCCTACATAAAGATCCCTGTGGGCTGCATATTGACTCAGTTTTTAAATGTAATAATTTTTTTGATTTTATTTTTTGTTTGTTTTAGTAAAGATTCTTTTTCTTTTTTTCTTTTTTTTTTTTTTAGTGAGGCAATTGGGGTTAAGTGACTTGCCCAAGGTCACACAGCTAGCACGTGTTAAGTGCCTGAGGCTGGATTTGAACTCAGGTCACCCTGATTCCAGGGCCGGTGCTCTATCCACTGCACCACCTAGCTGCCCCTGTTTTGGTAAAGATTAACCAATTAAATCTTAAGTTGTTTTCTACCACATATTTCCATATTAGTCATTTTGTGGAAGAAAAGAAAAAAAAACCAACCCCCCTCCCCCCCCAAAATAAAAAATAGTATGCTTTAGTCTGCATTCAGATTCTCTCAGTTCTTTTTCATCATGAATATTTGTTGTTTATCTTGGATCTTGGTATTTCTGAGAGTAGCTGAGTCATTTGTAGTTGATCATTGTATATTATTGCCGTTAATGTATACAATGTTCTCCTGTTTCTTCTCACTTCACTTTTCATCAGGTAAGTCCAGATGTTTCTGACATTATCCTGCTTGTTGTTTCTTATAGCAACAGTATTCCATGACAATCATATTCTACAACACATTCAGCCATTCTCCAATTGTTGGACATCTCCTCAATTTTCAATTGTTTGACACCACAAAAAGAACTGTTAGAAAAAATTTTGTACATATAGATCCCTTTCCTATTTTTTTTTTTTAATATCTTTGGGATAGAAAACTGGCTGTGGTATTACAGGATCAAAGGGTAGGCATGGTTTTATAGCTTTCTGGGCATAGTTCCAAATTGCTCTCCAGAATGATTGAATCAGTTTACAACTCTACCAAAAGTGCATTAGTGTCCCATTTTCCTCTCATCCTCTTCAGCATTGATCATTTTCCTTTTCTGTCATAATACTGTTCGGCCTTACCCATGAGCAATCGACATTTTTTCCACTTGTTTAGATATAATTTTATTTGTTTGAAAGGTGTTTTGTAATTGTGTTAATATAGTTCTCCTGGTCTTGCCGTGGCAGGTAGACTCCCAAGTATTTTATATTGTTTTACAGTTATTTAAAATAGCATTTCTCTTTCTCTTACTTCTGGATTTTGTTAGTGATATTTAGAATGCTGATGTTTTATGTTTGCTAAAGTTATTATTTCAACTAGTTTTTTTTGGTGATTCTCTATTTTAGTGCCTTTTTCAAATGAAATCTACTCATTGCCTATACAGCTATTAAGTGTCAAGTGTCTGATGTCGGGTTTGAACTCAGTCCTCCCGAATCCAGGGCTTGTGCTTTATTCACTGCACCACCTAACTGCCCCCCTCTATATATTTGAACTCAGTAAATCCTCACAACCACTCTGGGAGGGAAGTACTATTCCCATTTTTACAGATAAGAAAACGGAGGCAGACAGGTCTCTATGCAAAATGTCAAATAATTTGTTTTGTTTTGTTTCTTTTTCTTTTTTTATTTTGCATTTGGTTTTTAACCTCATTAGGGAGACAGTTCTCTGTAGAACAGAATTATTGGCTTTTGCCTGAACAGCAAGAATAAATTAGATGTGATCTTTAAATGAAATGATTAGGATCAAAATGTCAGAATGAATTTCTGATTTTAAGAATCGTTGCTATTAGCACAACCAAGGTATAATCAACTTTTTTTTTTCTAAAATGCATTTAATTTATTTGGCTGTAATTATTTCTGAAAAGGTGATGAAAAGACTTTATAACAGTGACTAATATTTCATTTAAAAAAAAGTCTCGATATATATTTTCAATATCACCTATATTTCCCAACATCTCCTTCCCTCTCACAGAAAACTATCTCTTTTAGCAAGAAATAAAAAGAGGGAGAACAAACTTTTATCCAAATCATTTAACACATCAAGGAATTACTACATTTTATGGTGTTCCTACTGGTCTCTCACCTTTCTCATACTCTCTGTTTTTTGGTTTTTTTTTAAGTGAGGCAATTGGGGTTAAGTGACTTGCCCAGGGTCACACAGCTAGTAAGTGTTAAGTATCTGAATCCGGATTTGAACTCAGGTACTCCTGATTCCAGGGCCCGTGCTCTATCCACTGCACCATCTAGGTGCCCCATGCCTTCCTATCTAAGGCTACCTTATCTCAGCTCTCAGTCCTGTGTGTATATGTGGTCTTCTTGAGTTCATGGACTACTTTTGATCTCTTTTGTATCTTCTGCAGTGTCTGACCCATTGTTGTTTGGTTGTGTTCATCTGTTTTTGACCCCATTTGGTGTTTTCTAGGTAAAGATATTAGCGTAATTTGGCATTTCCTTCTCTGGCTGATTTTTCAGATGAGGAAACTGAGGCAAACCGGGTCAAGTGACTTGCCCTGGGCCACACAGTTAGTACATGTCTGAGGCCAGATTTGAACTCAGGAAGATTACTCTTCCTGCCTGACACCAGGCCTGGCTCTCTGTCCACCTCACTGCCTAGCTACCTTTGATATGACAATTTAAAACATTCAATATAGCAATTAATCAACAAGTATTTTTAAAGAATTTAGTCTGGTCTAAGTTAATAAATACTTCTTTATTGATTGCTGTTTTGATTATTTTAAATGCTCCCTGGGATTTTTTAATGGAGTTATATGATGCAGATGTGTGAGTGCCATATGTTTTGTTATCACACTGCTGACTATTTTAGAGATTGTCTGAACAGTACAGGTTTGATAAACTTCCCAGGAAGAAAAGGAGTTGATTTTGTGTTTTAGAGTCAGTTAAGTTCAACAGCTTTTTATATGCACCTGCTATTTGTACCAGCACAGTGAGTTTTGGGCTTTGGCGTTACAAGGAGAAAATGAAAGTAGTCCTTTCTTTAAAGGGGCTTCAGACCTGCTATCGAAGGTGGAGGCAAGATGGCATACTGCATGTATGTAGAATTACATGCAAAGTAATTTCAAGATGGGAAGAGAATCAGGAACTGCTTTAAGTGGGTGGTAGCTTCTGAGTTGAACTTTGAATGAAACTTTGTCAGTATTGAAGTGTTTTTTTCCCCATAGACTTGATAAAACAAAAGTTTTGTCATTTCACATTAAAAGTGTATATGCGGGGGCAGCTAGGTGGCACAGTGGATCAAGCACCAGCCCTGGATTCAGGAGGACCTGAGTTCAAATTCGGATTTAGACACTTGACACTTACTAGCTGTGTGACCCTGGGCAAGTCACTTAGCCCTCACTGTCCCACAAAAAAAAAAAGTGTATATACACAAGGTGAAAGATGAGATGTAATGATGATGTCTAGGAAATATTAAAATATGAAGTCTTTTTCTAAATATTTCTTCAGATTTTAATTTTGATCACAGAAAAGTTTACTAAATCTAAAATTAATTAAAGATGAGTTGAGTTCCACAAATATGTCTCCCTGTTGAGGGAAATATTGTAATTTAATTTCAGTTTCATATGGTTTTGGAATGAAAGGTTTTTTTGTTTTCTTTTTGTACATATACATTCTGGATGAAGAAAATTTTCTTGCTTCATTGATTGGTTGGGATTTTATTGGGATTGATATACTTGACATGTAGTTGGATATGAAGTTTTATTCAAGTGGTATATATCTTTTAATGCTTTCATTAACTGCCATTGATAAGATGATTGAGAGAGTACACTTTAAAATCACATCATATTTATAACTAAACCCCCCTCCCTGTGGTCCCTTGTTGTCATTTCTTCTACTCTTCATTCTTTCACTAATTATCAGCATCTTTCTTGCTTCCTACAAGTTTATCCATGTCTCCTTCGTCATCTCCATCGACTATTGTTCTATATCTGTCCTGCTCTTCATGACTAAACTTCTTGAGGGATGTGTCTACCCACCCAATGTCTTTTACTTCCTCTCTTTTCACACTTTTCTAAACACCTTTCATTTAACTGAAACTGCATCTTCAAAGTTACTAATAATTTCTTAATTATAAAATCTAAAGGCCTTTTCACAATCCTTATCCTTTTTTGGGGGGGGGGCAGGGCAATGAGGGTTAATTGACTTGCCCAGGGTCACACAGCCAGTAAGTGTCAAGTGTCTGAGGCTGTATTTGAACTCAGGTCCTCCTGAGTCCAGGGCTAATGCTTTATCCACTGCGCCACCTAGCTGTCCCCCTTATCCTTTTTTAAAAAGCAAATTTATATCTTTTTCTTAACATTACCCAAATTTCCCACAGCATCCCTCCTCCTCCTGTAGAGCCATCTTGTATAACATAATTTTTATTCAAGAAAAATTATAAAAGATGAAAACAATTGGCAAAAGTGACCATTATATCAAGAAAAGTCTAAAAGTATGAGTAATATACCATAATGTTGGACCTCCTAACTCACAAAAGTAGTGGGTTGCAGTGTTCTCTCTTGTATCTATGCTAGGGAGCCATGCTTGTTTTTTTGTTTGTTTGTTTGTTTGTTTTTGGTGAGGCAGTTGGGGTTAAGTGACTTGCCCAAGGTCACACAGCTAGTAAGTGTTAAGTGTCTGAGGCTGGATTTGAGCTCAGGTCCTCCTGAATCCAGGGCTAGTGCTCTATCCACTTTGCCACCTAGCTGCCCCCATGCTTGTTTCTTTATATATTTTCAACATTCACTTTATTTTTGTGTGTGTGGTTGTTCTTTCCATCTTGTAATCATTGTGCATTATATTCTTGGCTCTTCTTACTTGCTCTGTGTCTCTTTGTAAATATTTTTATATGCTTCTCTATTCGTCATGTTTGTTTCTTCTTAGGGAAGTAATATTCCATTATATTCATGTACCACATTTCTCCATTCTCCAATTGACAGCCTTTTGGGGTATGCCAGTTCTTTCCTATTTAAATATTTTGGTGTGTATGAGGATTTTCTTCTTATCAACGTGGAGTATGAGTTTAATAGTTGAATCTCTAAATCAGATGATATTGACATTTTAGTTACTTATTTTCAGAATTTCACATGGCTATACTAATTTACAGCCCCATTAGCAACACACAACCCCTTCAGCATTGACTGTTTCCATTTTATGTCATCATTGGCAATTTGCAGGGTTTGTAGTGAAACCGTGGGATTGTTTTGATTTGCATTTCTCATTATTAGCAATTCAGTTCATTCTTTCATTTGTTTATAGTTTGTAATTCTTTTGAGAATTGTTTGTTCATATCCTTTGGTCACTCATCTATTGGGAAATGACTTTTTGGTCTTATATATTTATCTCTTAGTTGCTTATGTATCTTCGATATCAGACTCTTATCTGAGAAATAAGATACAAACACTTTTTTTTCCCATTCATGTGCTTTTCTGATCCTCTTTATAGAAGCTGTTCATTTAGTTTCCTGTAATCAGTTAACTCATTTCATCTTTTGTAATTTTCTCTAGCCCCTGGTTTTGTTAAATACATGTCCCACTCATAACTGTGAAAGGTATATGATCTGTGTCTCTTCTCAGTTTTTAGTGGTATGATATTTAATATTAAGGTCACATGTCCATTTAAAATTTATTGTGGAATATGTATATGGTCTTGGCTTAAGTGTGATTTCTGCCTGAGTAATTTTTACTTTTCCTAGCAGTTTTTATTAGGTGGAAGTATTTTCCTGAGTAATTTATTTTTTATGCTTTATTGAATACTGTTTTTTTGACTTGTGTTGTTTCTGATTCTCCCTTGTATAGTCTGTTCCATTGATCTATTCTAGTTTCAAACTAGTAGCAGGTCGTTTTGGTGACTTCTGTTTATAATAGAGATTGATGTTTATCAATGTTATTCCCTCTTCATGTTTACCTTTTACAATTATTTCCTTTTGTATTCTAGTTTTTTTGTTTCTTCAAATGAACTTTGATATTTTAACAACAAGAATAGAAAGGCAAATCCCATTCAAAATAACTACAAAATACATAAAGTATGTGGATATCAATCCACTAAAGCATAGAACATACTTATAGATTCAAATACAAATGCTCCTTAAAGAAATAAAGAATTATTTAAATAATTGGAGAAATATTCAGTGTTCATGGTTAGGCTTTACCAATTTAATATTAAGTGTTTTAGGCAGGAATCAAACCTAGATCTTCTTGACTCCCAGTTTTATATTTATCTTTGGTTTTTATTCCATATTCATATCTCTTGTCTGCCCCATCCCTCACTCTTAGACTGTATCTTGTATCCAAGAAAAACATTAAGCATGATGATAGACACAATGACTACTAGATATTCAGCATTCTGGGTTAGATTCCCTACGTCTGTACAAGGGATCATTTCTACTACCTTTCCTGTTATTGATTAGTCTTAATTTTTTTTATCTTTTTCAATTTGTTGATTGTGAAGCAAAACCCTTAGGGTTATTTTGATTTACCTTCTCTTATCAGTGATTTCGTGCTTTCATATCATATTGTTGTTAATAGTTTCTAACACTTCTTTTGAGAACTGTTTGTTTATATCCTTTTGATCTTATCATTGTAGTGTAATGTTAATAGCAATGTAGAACCCAATCACCACTTTGTTTATCAGGAGCATTTCTTGATGTATTCCTGGCCCTGGAATTGGGTGTTTTCCATCCCATCGGCCCTTCCCCATCTTGCCTGACCAGATGATGTAGTTAATAGATAGAACTAGTCTTAGTTTCCTTCACTTGGGACAAGTTTGCAGCTGGAGTGAGGTCTAAGGTCCAGGGTTTGGAGAAATCTGAAGATCCAAGGCATCTTTGCCATTTTGAATCCTGAGGTGCTCTTTTGCTGAAGAATTATAAGGCGATCAGTGTGTGAGTATTGCAGGAAGTGAGGCCATTTGGTATAGAGTAATCTCTTAATTTGAGGTCACAGAACCTGGGTTAAAACCCCAGTTCTGCTACTTTCTTATCTGACTGTGTGTAAGTCACTTTGCTTTATTTGCTCATGTGTAAAATGGTTTTAAGATCCTTTCCAAGTTCTCAGTGTTCTGATTTCATTTCTTTGGTCTTTGTAACTCAGCGATGAATTAATACTACTTTCTCCCCCTGAAAACTCTCTTAATTTTATCATTGAATCATATATTTAGAGCTGGAAGAGGCTTTAGAAGTCAGAGCCCTGTTCTCATTTTGCCCTGGAAAAAACTAAGTAAGAGAGGTTAAATATGACTTCCCCTTGGTTACTCTACTAGCAAATTTATAAAGCAGAATTTGAACCCAGATCTTATTGTGTCTAAATCCAATCCTTTTTTCATTATACCACCTTGCCTCTCCAGTAGTTTCTGGTATTGATTTTTATTTTTATTTATTCATTCATTCATTCATTTATTTTTGGTGAGGCAATTGGAGTTAAGTGACTTGCTCAGGGTCACACCACTAGTAAATGTCAAGTGTCTGAGGACGGATTTGAACTCAGTCCTCCTGAATCCAGGGCCAGTGCTCTGTCTACTGTGCCACCTAGCTGCCCCCAAGTATTGATATTTTTAAAAGCATTTTTTTTTTTTTAGTGAGGCAATTGGGGTTAAGTGACTTGCCCAGGGTCACACAGCTAGTAAAGTGTTAAGTGTCTGAGGCTGGATTTGAACTCAGGTACTCCTGACTCCAGGGCCGGTGCTCTATCCACTGCGCCACCTAGCTGCCCCTTAAAAGCATTTTGAATAAGCAAGGGAAGTAGGGGGTGGGTTGATGATTTGGTATATTCCTGCCTCCACTATTCATAAAATGAATAAATTTGGTAAGAATTTTTATTAAATTATTGAAAAATTTCCCATGTTACTGTAACCAATTATATGAAATATCTTAATATACTTGGCAGTTTAAAATGTGCTTTTTAAAAAGAAATTAAGACTTTTGAATTCATCACTTAGTATTGTCTTTTGAGAGCTGGTATACTTTTATTTTAGCATATTAATGGGTCATTCTTGGTCATTTTGATTTTCTTAGTGAATATAAAAATCCTTAAAGATCTTTTGTGGATATATTTGAATATTCAGGTTTTGAAGAATTCTACTTTTTTTTTTTCCTTTTGGTAGATCTTAAGTGTTAACCTCACAGACTAAAGTTTTCTATTTTTGACAGTGAAAGCAAGTTGAATACATTGGTGCAGAAACTTCATGACTTTCTGGCACACTCTTCTGAAGAATCTGAAGACGCACATTCTCCTCCAAGACTGACATTGAACAAGGTTATAGGTAAATGGGAAAAATCTGATGGGTCCAACTTTTAGAATCTTTGAATATTTTCAAATAAATTTAGCTTTCTGCTTTGCCCTTGTATGTTCTGTTAACAAAGACTAGTTTTAGTTGAGATTTCTGCTTATTCAGAAACTTTCCCAAGAAACTGAGCTGTGGTGAATAAATTTGTGAAGTATATAACATTTACATGGAGAAAACTTTTGATGTAGCATAGGATTGATGGTACCTATGGTCACATAGGCAAAACTTCAATTACTCAAATCATAAAGATCAGTAGGATTTTTAACACAAGTCAAAGCCATACTTATGATAGAATGACCATACTCTGATGGTTCTCACCATCTCGGCTAAGTGAAGCAGCTTGCAGCACTTGCTTTAGTCTTCAGAAATGTTTAAATTCACATAGTGACTCCATTTGAATAGCAAAGAAATCAGAGATTCCTACTGGTTTTTTTTTTGAATTTCATCTCCTACTATAGGTTGCTGTAAGAACTTGTCTTTTCTAAACATTCAATTTGACCTTTTCCTACTTAGGATTGAATTGAATAACTGGAGGTGGCCATTGAGTCTATAACATCTTAGATGAAGTTCATTGCCTAGTAAGGGATACAAAAGAAATTCAATGTAGAGTTCTAGTCCTTTAGCAACTTATACCATTATTGAGATTGTTGAACTTTGGACATGTGTGCAAAAATGGCTTAAAATATGGTACACAGTGACCCCTTTGCCTTTGAGATGATGCTCATTATCCTCCTAGTTGCAATGTTCCCACAGTAACCTCCTAAGACTTAAGTTTTAGCCTTGCTGACAGCTTCATATTTTTCTAAAGACAAGGATTTACTATCAGGCTCTGACCCCATGGGGAAACAGTTCCCTTTATTAGTGGTGTCCTTGCTGTTAACAGGGACCCTTTCTCCTCTCCATATCCCTGGTCCACCCACCCGCCACTCCAATTCCCTCCGAGAACTCACCTACATTACCTTTGGGCAGTCAGTCTCTATTCCAGTAATTGTTTGCTCTCTTTGTCTCTGGCCCTTCTAAAGCAACTACTGTTACTGTATATAGTCTTTAAATTTTTTTTTTTTTTTTGGTGGGGCAGTGAGGGTTAAGTGATTTGCCCAGGGTCACACAGCTAGTAAATGTCAAGTATCTGAGGCCGGATTTGAACTCGGTCCTCCTGAATCCAGGGCTGATACTCTATCCATCGTGCCACCTAGCTACCCCCTGTATATAGTCTTTAAAACTATTAAGCATTAATTTTTTCTCCACTGAAACCAAAAACACCCTGTTAGAGCTCAGCCTCTTCTTGAACCTTAGATATGCTTCCTTTTTTAGGATTTAACTTTTCTATTTCCAACCAGAGCTAGCAAGTCAGTTTGCACTGAATGTCTAGTGTTAGAGGTAGCTAAAATCGATGTTCTTTAATTTTAGCATCTGTTTTTAAAGTTATCTTATTTTTATTCTTATTATTATGGTTGTTTTCATCATATTGAACACATGTTGTATTCCTGGTATAAATCCAACCTGACAATGGTATATCATTTTTATGAGATGTTTCTGTAGTCTCCTTAATAATATTTTATTTAAAATTTTTGCCTCATTGGTCCTTAGGGATTATTGGTTTCTACTTTCTTCCCTTCCTCTTATCCTCTCCTTGGTTGAGGTATTCTCTGGGTTTTAGTATAGTTCTTCCTACATGTTCATTTGCCTTGCATTTAATCAGTTTGAGCACTGAATGAGAATGAGAGTCACTTGTAGGTTCTTGCTTTTCTGATCCCAGTGAAGTTGTGCTTCAGAGACTTGCTTAGGGCAAGTCAGTTCCTTCAAAAATGTAGCCATTAATAAATTCTTTCCTACATCATCATGAGCACTACTAACCTCCAGGATTGGGATTTGCATGTTTTATTTGTTTCTTTTTGGGGTTGATCAGTGAACTTCTTTCCACATTTGATCTTCAGATACCTTTTTTGGGGGGGGGGGGTCAATGAGGGTTAAGTGACTTGTCCAGGGTCACACAGCTAAGTGTCAAGTGTCTGAGGCTGGATTTGAACTCAGGTCCTCTTGAATCCAGGGCTGGTGTTCTATCCACAGTGCCACTTAGCTGTCTCCTCTTCAGATGCTTTTTAATAGCTTGATGACATTTTAGAGAATTTTTAGTCCAGCCATAGAGAGGCTAATTAATATTTTTTCCTTAGTCAGTTAGATTTGTTCTTATTATAGGTTAATGGTGGTGCCTTGAGAAAAGGTTGCATGGGCCATTCTTCCATTTGTAAATTGCAATAACTGAGAATGGCTATTTAACCTGTTCCAGTCAGTTATTCTTTTTTCTATCTACCCATCCACTGCATTTCTTTTCATAAATAGCTTCAGAATAGCTTTGATTGGTAGCATATAATATAAGAGCTTGACTTTCATAGCATTCAAAAAATATGTAATACTTGCTTACTATGAACACTGCACCTTAACAGGCATTTAACATGCTACTAAAATTAATGAAGATTTTTAAGTCCCTGTCCTTAAGGAGCTGACAGTCCAGAAGCTTGAGAAGACACAACCATAGAGAAGAACCAGTTAGAATATTAGCAGTGTTTAAGAGGAGTAGAAAATGCTTTGTGATCTCTCCCACCCTTTGGGTAGATTAGGCATACACACTTTCATATAAAAGGTGACATTTGAGCTTATCTTTTATGTAAAGTAGTGTTTTCAATTGGTGGAGGTAAGAAAAAGTTACTCCAGGAAGTGGAAACAGTACAATATAGTTTGGGGAATGTCACCTTGCTCTAGACTAACTGTGCTTAAATATTGTAAGACTTGAGAGTTAGGTTGAAATTAGGTTTACATCCTTGAATTCTAGTGTTAAGAAGTTTCAACTTGATTTTTTAGGCTGTGGGTGGCCATTGAATGTTTTTAACAGTAGATTGACCTGATAAGAACCATAGATTAAGATATGTTTGTGGAAAAGGAGCCAGTGCAGTTGTTGCTCTGTTGTGGGGTTTTTGAATAATCCGGTAAGAGTCAGTGAGGGGGCAGCTAGCTAGGTGGCGCAGTGGATAGAGCACTGGCCCTGGAGTCAGGAGTACCTGAGTTCAAATCCGGCCTCAGACACTTAACACTTACTATCTGTGTGACCCTGGGCAAGTCACTTAACTCCAATTGCCCCCCCCCCCCCCAAAATAAAAAAGAGTCAGTGAGGACCTGAAAATTAGACTGGTAGGGAAAATGATGTCCTAGAGACAGGTGAAAGAGAAATTGTGGAGATGGAATCAGTTGGACTAATCATTCTATGTCTTGCTCTTCTCTTTTTCCTTTTGTGCCTGTTTCTTACATGGACCTTAAGCATTTCTCCCTTCAGTTCTCCCAGCCTGGAACAATTAAACCATATTTGAACAGAGTAATTTGGGCTCCTCACATTCAGGGAGACAGATGGGATTGAGACTGCATCTATTATTTCTCAGGTATAGGTAACTCTCAGATAAGGAAGCTGCCTTGACCAGTACAAGTAGACATCTCTTCAACCTTAATCTTAGAGGGCTCAACTAAGCCCTGAGAAAGAGGTGACAAAACTACCTTGACTTTCATTTACCTTAGTGACAGTTTCTACAATAGGAATTGAGTTGTGACATATTTTACTTTTTTGTGCTTTTAGTGACCATTTGTTTAATGGTCAATTTCTTAAAACTGTTTTTCAGTCATTATATGAGAACATTAATTGCATATATATTTTACATTGACAGGCTTTTTGAAGAAAATGGTAAGGTTCATAAGTTTAGATTGTATTACATTTTGGAACTAATGATTTTTCTTAGTGGAATGGACTTCTCAAAGTTTTAATGAAAGTTAACAGTCAATTGCTTCAGTGTTCTTGAGGAATCTGTGATTTCATTCCTGTGAGTACTTCCTTCACTGATATAGATTATCACTATTTAGCACCTTTAATTTTTAGTTCTTTTGTCCAAAAAAAGTTCCTCCCTTAACAGTAGTCTTGTGGCCATAGGCCTTTCCAAATTTACCTAGGCCAGGCCTCATACTTTGTAGAGTGTCCATTGCAATGCCCAGGCTTAAACACCTTTTTTTACTTGTTAGGTTAGACCCTGCTCTAGTCCTAATGCTCTACTTGTACAAGCTTTGTGAGAACAGGGTCACTTTGAGAGTAAAGTATCATTGAAGTTTTACTTGTAGTGGTAGATTCTTGATATAAAAATGGCATCACTTTTTATGAAATTATCCAGTGCTTACATCATAATTAAATTTTATTGAGGAAAAGACTGAAGGCGAGTAGACTGCTTAGTTGTTACAGCGCTGTATTAACTTTAAATCTAATGTAGTCACTACATTATCACCCAAATACCACGTTAATTTAAGAAATAAGGGCAGAAGTTAATTCTTCTATTGGCAATTTTATTTATTCTTTGGTAACTTTGAAATAATTCTTATGAAACAAATACTGTACCTGATTGATTCTTTTTTCTAGATAAAGGCAGTAGGTCTGGAAATAGTTCGGATCCAATGGAAATCAGCAAGGAAGAGGTAAGAATAATTTGAAGTATTTTCAAGATAGTTATATTTCCCAGATAGTAAATAGGAAAAACTTCATATTGAATACAATTAATGCAAATCCTTCAAGGTATAGAGTATTTAATATCTCAGAAATAATTGTTTACTAATGCAATTTAGAATATTTCATAGCTCTCCTATTATTTGTTTTTCTTAAAATTATAGGTCTGTTTTTATTTTTTCCCACTTTTAAATATGCATCTATTTGGGAAAGAAAAGAAGCAAATAACATTAGATGTCCTTTTTTCCATGTCTAGCAAATAATTATGGTAGCTTCTTTTATTTATGTAAATCTGGACCTCTTGACAATGTTGACTTTCTTACTTCCTTTATGAGAAACTAACATATCAGTGTTTCTTAATTTGTAGAAGGAATATGGTCAGTCTTTTTTATTTCAGTTTGATAGTTTAAACAAAAATGAATCTTCATTTCCAGAATTAAATATATTGTTGTCTAAGTAGCTAAAATATGTCTTTTACAAAAATTTTGTTGTAGAAACTTTTCATGCATAGGTCTCTAAGTGCCTCCCTCTCAAGTTGTTATTTAAGTATGTCCTCCCTTTCACAGCCAAACTTCTGGAAAAAGTTCTCTACATTCCTTACATTAAATAGATTTAAAAAAAAAATAATCTCTTATGTCTCACCCTCTTCCCCTCATCTCCCATCCTCCATATTCCATATTCTTTGCTGATCCTTAATGTATCTTGGGCCAATCATTTGGGTGGATGTTTGTAAGTATGGCATTGAGAAAGTCATCAAGAAAGGAAAATGTACATCTTTTCTTGACTTTCCTTCTCCCTCTTTGGAGAATGATTTGAAAATTATTTCATTCAGTTTTGATTGTGCATGTTTCTGTTCTCTAGAAATTATTGATGAATATTTGCATCAGGTTGGATGGTTTTCATAATTTGAACAGATATACTTTGCT
This sequence comes from Dromiciops gliroides, assembly GCF_019393635.1. Taxonomy (NCBI): domain Eukaryota; kingdom Metazoa; phylum Chordata; class Mammalia; order Microbiotheria; family Microbiotheriidae; genus Dromiciops; species Dromiciops gliroides. Next base: position 66,652,478 of record NC_057867.1, on the reverse strand, counting down.
TTTAACCAACTAAGGTCAGCAAATTCAACATATGGTGTTACTTATTCATTTGTTGTTTAGTATTGTCTGATTCTTCATGACCCCATGGATCTTGTTACCATGCACTTCTGTCCTCTACTCTTTCCCTAAATCTGTCCAAGTTCATGTTTGTTGCTTCCATGACACTGTCTGTCCTTCTTATCCTCTGCTGTCTCCTTTTCCTTTTGCCTTCAATCTTTCCAAATATCATTGTCTTTTCCAATGAGTCCTGTCTTCTCATTATGTGGCCAAAGTATTTCAGCTTCAGTATTTGACCATCTAGTGAATAGTTTCAGTTAATTCCTTTAAGTATTTACTTAACAATTGATGAACTCAAAGAAAACAAAACCCTTCTTACAAACATAAATAGTCAAGCAAAACATTTCTCCTTCAGTCATGTTTAAAAAAAATATGCATCTCATTCTGCATGCTGAGTCTTTCACATCTGGATGTGGGTATCTTGTTTCATTACTAGTTCTCTGGAATTGTGGTTGGTTATTATCCTGATTGAGTATCTCATTCTTTCAAAGTTGTTTGTCTTTACTGTATTGTTGTCATTGTATAAATTTTCTTGATTTTGTCCTTCACTTTGCATCAGTTCATATGAGTCTTCCTAGGACTCCTTGTAATGATCTCTTTCTTATAGCACAATAATATTCCATCACATTTATATACTCTTTTAGCCATTCTCCAATTGATGGACATCCCCATTAGATTCCCATTCTTTGTCAACTCAAAATGAGGTATACATTTTTGTGTGTTTTGCTTGGAAATAATTCCTCCCTTAATATACCCTGCCTCTAATTCTTCCTTTTCCACTCTTCTTTTTTCCTGTTGACTGAAATTTATTTCTTTAACCAACTTTGTGTGTGAATATTCTTTTCTCTGACTAGTTCAGGTGACAATGAGGTTCCAAGTGAAAGCTGTTCCCCCCATCCCTATTTGCAAGGATATCTACTGTTATACCATGATTATGTGAAATAATTTTCCCATACCGTTTCTCTCACCCCCCACCTGCTCTTCACCATATTCCCCTTCCCCTTTCTTTATATTCTTCTCTTAAGATCATTGAGACTAGCAGGCCTTTTCTAATTAGACTCCTTCTTTGACCCCTGAGAATGGTAAGGTTCAGAAGGGACACATTTCATCTCCCCATAATTGAACGTAAACAGTTTATCCTTGTTTGATCCCTTATGGTGGTTTGTTGTGTTTAACTTTTTATGTTTGTCACCTTCTGTGTTTGAACTTATGAGTTTCTCTGCAGTTCTGGTCTTTTCACCAAGAATGTTTGGCAATCCTTTTTCATTAAAGGTCCATATTCCCCTGTAGTATTATACTAAGTTTTGCTGGGTAAGTTATTTTGTCTATAAGCCTATATCTTTTGTCTTATATCCTGAGCTCTACACTCCTTGATAGTGCTGGCTCCAGGAGATTTGGTTTTGGGGGGGGCCAAACAGTAAATGCCCAGACAAATAATTGTTAAATTTATACATAATAAGACCAAGGTAGATTTTTGGGATTACTTGGTGACTGGTGTCAGCTTTCTAAAAGTAAGAGGAATCATAAACACAACTAAATGCAGAGGTCAAATTGAAGGTCTGCGCTTTTGGCTCTAAAATTTAGTATTCTTTCCATTACAGGTCATTGCTTAACCTCTTATTGTTCTTAGGGCCCTCCTATGAAGGATCATGTAACTTATCTGCGTTGGCTGCTGTAACATTGTTTGACCAACTGGCCCTTCTGTCATCTTCCACCTATGGAACTAATCGATAACTGTAATGTCATTTTTCCCTTAATATTTTGTTTGAAAGGTATAAGCTAAGGTGGACCTGTCTGTACATTTAAAAAATATTCAGATACAAGGCATTGATGAGGTAAAGTATTCATAGTTCCTGGTTTTCTATCTTAGAGAAATTTCTAAGGGGTTTATTACATGGGAAGCATTGCTGGCAATGAATTTTGCGATAGGACTTGGTTACAACCCTCTCCTGCTCTGGTTTACCTTTTATTCCCTAGGCAATATAGTCCTGCAGCAATATTCATGATTGTCTTCCTTCTCCCTTCTCCCCACCACCAAAGAAATAACTTTAATATATTGGGGCTCTTTATTTAAAGGCACTTTACTACAGTAAAGGGATAACATTTTTTGAAGGATATTTCTTCACAATCATATTTGTTTGTCATATTTAGGCAAATACCTCTTCAGAGAAAGCCAAATCTGTAGGACCATCCCGTTCTAAAAGGTCAGTTAATGCAAAGGAATCATTTTAAGTTGATTTTCATTTTGAAACATTTTTAACATCTGAAAAAATTAATTATGAAAACTTTGACTAATCTCATATTAAGGAAATTATCTTTCGAAGTTTTCACAATATTAAACTTTATGAAGTATGTAATTATTTCCCCAAATTAATAATTTTTAAAAAGTAGTATTTTTCAGGCAGTAATGTATCAAATGTTATATAGTTTGGTGCATGTGATTTATTGCTCATTTCTGCTATGGACTTTTAATATCCTGAGTACAGGTGAGTGAGAATCAAGCCTTATGTTTTGTGAGTGTGCCACCTCTAGGATTTCCGGGAATGGTAAAAACTTCTTTGTCAAGGGAATGGTAGGCAGCAAGATCATCCAAGTGCTAAAAAATTTACAGAATGAAAAGCAGTATCCAGATGAATACTGAGTCTTAACTGGCCCATAGGACATTGTTGGCCACCAAAAAACTTCTCTCTAAGCCTATTTTAAAATTTATTTTTAATATTTGAACACATGTGAACTTATCTGTTTTCTAAAGGCAGAGAATATCTGTTGCTAGAACTATGTTTAGAGTTGTTTGAAATATTTTCAATTGTAACAGTCTGTTATATTTTACTTGGCTTCATCACATTTCCTTATTTTTCTTACAGGAAGCCTACAGTTGTAACAAAATATGTAGGATCAGATGGTGAACAAGGTTTTGATGAAACTATAAATAAAGATGTTCCCATTGACACTTCAGAAACTGATATAGCTATGCAAAGCTTGCCTAAAGGTAACACATGATTTGTGTGTGCATAGATATAAATTTTTTTTGTTAAAGAATAATAAAATTCAGTGTCTCCATAATCATAATACATAAAATTGTTTCTAAGAAAAGAGTGATAGAGCCACTTTACTGGTAGATCTGTATCATATTTCCAGACATGGCATTTTAGTAATTTTCTTATTGTTCTGAATTTGTTCAGTGCTATTACACTCAGCTTTAAAGAACTTTATAGTTAAGATCATTTAATTCTCTGTATGCTTCTTAGTCGATTCAACCTCATTATCTTGTTATAGCTCAACTTCTACTTGGCTTTTCACTAAATGGGCATTATTTCTCTCTCTCTTCTTCCTTTCTAAAGGATTTATTGTATGTAAATCTTATTTGAGTACCAAAAACAAGTTGCAAAGGTTACTGTTGTTTTTTTTTCCACAATTCAATTTTACTAAATATTTTACTAACAATTTTAAACTTTGATCAGATCTTTGCTTTGGTATGGATATGAAGAGAATGAAATATCTTTGCAATTGTTCATGTTTCTTTTTGTTATCTAAAATTCAACAAAGTTTAATTATTAGAGGATTATTGTTACTTATATCATCAAGTTTATTAGTTATAAAAGTTTTTAGTGATCAACAGTTTTTGAAAGTTAGATATTTATATTATCATCTTTTATCTTTTAAAAAACTTTTAATTTCCAATTTGAGCTGTTGATTTGAAATGGATTAAATATAATTGTTAGAACAGAATCATCTTGATTGTTCTTTCCTTGTACATTATTTATGTACATGAAATGAAGAAGATAATAAAAACTTGTGATAAACTTTTTAAACATTCTGATTCCCTCTTACATTTGAATGAACAAAACGTTGAAATCAAAGTGTAAGCATATCAACCAAGAATTGTTTCAACGATGAAAGAAAAACAGAGGAAAAGCTAAAATCTTGAGATGGGTTAAAAAAAATCTAGTAAAATTAAAAATCATTAAATTTTATCATTATTAAATATTTAATTCAGTGCTCTTCAGAGATCCATACTCAAGCTCTTATAAAGCAGTTTTTCCCAACCCATTTCCTTCTGTTTACATAACTCCTAGATCTCTGAATTCTTTTTGATATGTTTTAAGTTGTAATACTTGGAAACATGTTGGTGAAGGGTGGGATGTTGCTCTTAGTGCTAGGTATTGGAAATGAATTTATTTGACTAGAAATATTAATGAAGAGGTAAAGGGACCAAGAATGGAGTAGGGAAAAATAATGGCTGAGCGGATATAAAGAGATAGAAGAGGAAGGGATCTTTCTAAATAGGTGAAAATAATTCTTTGTAATGGTTTTGATTAATTAAGTGTATGGTTAGTTGATTGACAGGTGGGATCTGGTCCCCATGGGAATTGGCTCCCTGGAGATTTTATTGTTGTTGAGCTATATTTTCTCTGTGGTTGCTTATAGGAAGACCCCAGTGGGACAGTTTATGATAAGAACTAGGAGTTTGGACCCTGCAGTCTTTGAACACCATGATAATTGTGGCATTGCTAATATAATCAACTGCCACTGCTACCTTCCCCCATTTCCAAGTGTTTAAATTCTGAAGCCAAACTTAGGAAAGGACTCCCTAAATCTTTTTTATTTATACAGAGATTTATTTATTGTTCCTCTAAAATGCAGGTGCATTTTAAAGATAGCATAACTGAAGTTGTTCATACAATTAAATGTCATTTTATGAAGTTTTAACTCCTGCTGATAATTCTTATTTCTTATGTGTTATTTGGGGGATCTTTCAGTTTGCTATATATTCTCTTGTTCCCTAGGAACTTTCAAACTCTTTAAAAAGCTAAATTTTATAACTTGCTGCCAAATATTAGCTTTTTTACCTTCAAAAGCACAAGAAAATGTCAGAAAGAAACAGTCCCTGCTAATTTCCTTTTTTATTATACTCATAGACTTATGTGCTGTCCAAGGAGCCCCCTGCTATCTAAGGAGACCTTGCATTGCAAAGGAATCCCTTTCTAAAATTTTCTTTGGTGAGGGGTACAATTTAACCCTGCAATGTTTTACTTTTAGCTTACTTGGGCTTAAATATCTTAAACCATCTTTAGATTTCATCCCTCTGTTTATGGCACGTGGAAACCTTTCTAGTATGTTAGAAACTTGGGCCACCCTTGTTGGGATATGCTGCTTTATATAACAGTATATACTATTTCAGTGCCCATGGGATATATTTCTTTTCTGAGTTGACCACCTATAAGTGTAAAAGAGGAATTTGGGTTCCAGGTTGGATCATTTATTTATTTGGCCTCTTTAAATACAGCTCCTGTAAAGTCCAATTTTCATGATTTTTGTGTGTGATATGAATACTAGAGTATTAAGAACCGGATTCAATTCACACGTTATTTTATGTTCAAGTCATAATTAATGAATTTATTCAGTCTTTGTGAACTGTATTCTAACAGGTAACCTGGTTGTTAACACTTGGCCCTTTTTCCATTGCCCTATTCCACTTGTTTCTAAGAGTTCCTCATAAAAAAAGACTGTTAAAAACTTGGAAGAACAAAATTGTGTTAACAGCAATGTTAGCTTGATCTGAACTGAAGTCTTGCACTTCACGTGCACATTTAAGATGTGTAATGGTTTTCAATTTCTAAATGAAATTATTCTAGGTACAGTGGTTGTACAACCAGAGCCAGTGCTGAATGAAGACAAAGATGATTTTAAAGGGCCTGAATTTAGAAGCAGAAGTAAAATGAAAACTGAAAATCTCAAAAAACGCGGAGGTAAATACAACTGCAAAAAAAAAAAAATCATAAAAACATAAGTTAAAATGGTTGTTTATGACCACATCGGGAATTCTCTGTGCTTCCTTAAAAATACCTCCCATCTTCATCCGTGTTTATTAAAAGTGTTGCTTGAGAATAATCTCCATTTCTCTCTGCACTCGGAAGCACAGAATAGAATGGTTCATCTTGTGTCAGAGTCCCTTGCCTTTAATGGCTAATGAGTTACCTCGTGCCTTTTTGTACTACCTTCTTTATCTTGCATTTTTTTTTTTTTGGTTTGTTTTTTGGTGAGGCATTTGGGGTTAAGTGACTTGCCCAAGGTCACACAGCTAGTTAAGTGTTAGACACTCAGACACTTGCTGAGGCTCAATTTGAACTCAGGTCCTTTCTCCTGAATCCAGGGCCAGTGCTTTATCTACTGTGCCACCTAACTGCCCCATGTTGCATTAATATTTAACAGTCGTTAGCCCTGGGAAGGGGTTTCAGGCCTCTTGATAGTCTTCATGTAACTTTAAATAAGGAGATACCTATATAAATATGTATTTATACATATTTATATGTATTTATCCATATCCTTATTACCATAAGCCAAAATGGTTTTCAGTGGTTAATAGGGAAGCCCCAAGATTTATGTAGTTTTGGGGCCTTCTTTCTGGGCTTTTTCCTCATGTCATCAATGAAGTATTTTGATGCAAGATATTTACCACTGTTGCCTCAGTCCTGATAATAGAAAAACTAGGTAGACATTGAAGATTTCTCTGTCTTAATGATTACAGGAAGTATCCTCTCAACTATCAAAAGAGCAAGTATGAAATTCTCACCTAGCAGGGGCTTCTCTTACTTAAAATAATGGTTCTCCTGTACCTACCTGTCTTATACCATTAAAAAAGACAACTAATTAGAAAGTACTTGCATTAGAAGGTAGTCAGCCTTTTCCTTTACCTATATATTAACAGGTAAGATAGTATATCCATTAAAATATGCAACCAAACAATCCCTAAACCACCCTAGCATCTCTCACCATCTACTCAATCCATTCTATAACCATGATTTAATCTTTAAAGGATAATAGTTTGGTGGAAGCTGGGTTCATTTGAAAACCTGTTACTGTGGAGTCTGAGTTACGCAGGTGTGGGGTATTCACATGACTCCACGAAGGGGTGGGGGGGCACCTTTAGTAGGTGTCACCCACTCCATCCCCCCACCCCTTCTCAGTCTTGACCATCTTACAGGAAGTATGTAGTTCTGTCGCATTTTTTCTTCAAGTTTCTCTTTGGTATAGCATATATTGTGTTATATAGATATGAGTTATTAAAAGAAAATTTAGTATTTAGTGAAATCATATTTATTTGGATTTAAGCTATTGAAAGTACCCACCTCAATGTGAAACTAGCAAAATGTGATTATAAAAGCGTTAGGTACTAATTGCTTAAGTAAAAGGCTTTTGTTGAAGAATACCAAGGAAATAGTTATCAGTGTTAATGTTCACAAAGGGGTGCTATACCCTTATTGTAATATTAGTGGCATTTATAGGGAATCCAACACAGGATGATAGATTAGCTCTCATTTAGTGCCAGGGAAGAGGAACTGCCAATACCAGCAACTGGCCATTCATAAACACAGTTCCCCAAAGTGCAAGAAAACGGGAAGGTTGACAGCAATGGCCTAGGACTGGTAGGACTCTGAGCACTCTTTTCCCAGAATACTAATGGAACCTTTGCTTTTGGTTCTCCAACTCCAGAATGCAGTAGTTGGCAAAAAATAGTAGAGAAGCAGCAGTTTGCGAAGATCTGAGACAAGCACTGCTAGAGAAAAGTTTAAGTGGGGATTGTTGGAGGCAAATGGTAAAATAAAATGATTGGGGATCATGGTGTCACTTTCTTATGCTCCTGGTGATAGGCTCAAGCCATAATTTTCAGCCCTATTTTGATTGATATCTTGCATATCTCTGCATAACCAATACTACAAACAACTTTGTAGATATTTAGAGTTTAAAAACCTTGTGTTTTCCAATTCAGGACAATTAACAAAATTCACATGGAAATTGAACTTTTGGCTTTTACACACACTTACACACTAATATTTACTATAGTACCCAAGGCTTTTAAAATCCATTTTCTTTTGATGTAGATCCTAGCCTCTCTAACTTGCAGTGGCCAAGCAGTTCATAATACTGTGGTCAATGTGATGATGAGCCACTTGAATTTACTTTGGCTGGTCCCCAGAAAACACTTTGCTGTATGTTATATAGGTTTGATTGTTGCCACACAAACTATTAGGTTTATGAAGAAAAGGCCTCATTGCTTTTATATCTGTATCAGCAATATGGCCTTGGTTTTCCATGCCTTATTGCTTGTCAGAGAAGAGAAAATTTTTTGGGCAATCAATAGCAAGTTCATTACATATATAGCTGTTGGTAGTATGAAAACAAAAATCAAGTTTTCAGTAGAAAAGTTTCTAATAGTAGTTGACTTTTGAAAATAATTTAATTTGACCGCCTTTTTGAAACTGTGGTAAGGATGGTTCACATGTTGTGTGGGTCAATGTACTTTTCTATTTTGGGGGGTTATGGGTCAAATTTAGCAAATACATTATTAGTTACAAGGGGGACTTGGTTACAGACTGTCATTGGTTGTTGAGGTAATCTTTTCAAAAATCATTTTGAGAAATGATTATCTGTCTTCCTGGTTACTGTCCATGATCACTTCATTATTACATTCACATAGCAGTCTGATCATTATGCCTATCCATGATTTGACTCATAATTTGAGGATTTGAAGTTTCTTTTTTGATATTGTTGGTCACTGGACATACTCATTAATTTTAGCTACAGAGAATACATGCTAGTCTTCTCTTAGTATCTTGCAAATGTTTGGTTTCTTCCTCAATAAACTAGTTTGCTATACTTTTATTGAAAAATTAAAGTCTCAAACTTAATACAGATAGAATCCTGTTTTAATGACACTTGTTATAATGCTTTATTATGCTATTTTTACATTTGCCTGCTAACACATGACTAATTCTATTTTACTCATGTGGTCCCAATGAATTTGTTACCCATCATCAGTTCTTTTCTTATTGTAGATGGTGCCTTTTGAGGGTCAGACATACATCTCTAATGCCTATGTTTAAGTACTTGTTTAAGTGTTATTGATTTCATTCAATTTGTTCATATAAATAAGGATTTCTGATGTTTGGGCTCTCGATTTCAAAACGATAGGGGTGGGGGGTGGCAGTGAGGGTTAAGTGACTTGCCCAGGGTCACACAGCTAGTGTCAAGTGTCTGAGGCTGGATTTGAACTCGCGTCCTTCTGAATCCAGGGCTGGTGCTTTATCCACTGCGCCACCCAGCTGTCCCCCTTGTGTTCAAGTCTTGCCTCTGACAAATACTAGCTTTATAACCTGGGGCCAGTCATTGGTATCCCAGGGAAGTCTCTATGAAAAGAAGTTGCAGAAAAGGTGCCCATGTACATTGGCAGATAAATGAAATTTCCTATACCATCAAAATCACACATAGTATTTGTTGTGTAAAAGATTCTAAATGTGGGTTCTAATCTGTTCCCCCAGTTTTGGGGGAAACTGACTAAAATCACTGATAAAACGAGTTTAGGTTTTTAAGGGTTTATTGAAAGACTGAGAACAGAATTCCAACAGCATGGCAATCCTATCTTTCCTCAATTTTCCTGTGAAGTCCTCTGCCGCCACCATCACCATAAAGTCAGGAACCCAAAAAGAGAGGGACCTCTCCGCACAGGCCCTCCTTCCTCCTTCCTGTCCCCTTCCAGAAAATGGGAGGCTCCTCAAGTTGATTGGCTGGTAGCCTTGGTGTGAACAGTACCCATGCGCAAACGTTACTTCCTGACAAAAGCCGCATGGCCTTGCCCTCTGAGGCATTCTCCTCATGGTGGAGCTTTCCTATAGTAAGTCTCCAGTAGGTGGCGTCGTTCCAAGCATTACATTGTAAAAAAGTAAGATGGTTCTCTAGTTGTTAAGAGGGAAAGTAACTGTGGCTTGGAGTTGATTGCTTTGTGGAACCCTAAGAACATGTAGGATAGCAAAATTCATGAAGGACATAGAGTCCTTTCCCATCTACCCTCTCTCTCTGTTTTCATAAGTGACCAAACAGTGGATACCATGCCACAGTTTGTGTTCACCTTTGGCCTGAGCTTGAAGAATAAAGGAAGAAGTATATTTACTGAAAGGATATTGCAATTATATTAAAATTAATTTCATTAATATGAATTTTATTCAGAAAATCTTGTAGTGCATTCAGGTATTGTTGCAGCCATACACATACTTCATTTTTCATGCTTTGAATGAGGCAAAACTCTTCTTGTATCATCCCTTCAGTTATATTGATGGTTAATGTCCACCTAACATTGAATTTCCAGAAATGGTTTTTAAAGCTTTTTTAAAAAACCATGCAATGTCCCACACCTTGTGTAAATTTTGATATATCAATTTTGTATGGGGCTGGTATACAATATGTTGGTTTTGATGGCCCTTCAAGATAATCAAAACATTTGAGCAAATGATCTTATTCACATGGAATTCCTGAATGATAATACCTTATGAGCAGGCAGTTAAAAACTGAATTTTGAAGGGAAATTATTATTTGAATGCAACTAATTTTCCTTAAAGTTTCATAACATTGAAACTATTTCTTGTTTCTAATTTGTTTGGTAATTTTGTGAAATGAAAGTCATTTTATACCTGTTTTACTTAAATTCACTAGTTTTTGTACCCTTTAAAGAAATGATTGTTGTTATATGAATGGTAGCAGTCATTTTATTTAATTTTTTTTAAAAGAATCTATTTGACTTGAGTTAACCTTATAAATACCAGTAAATAGTTTGTAAACTTGATCCTGAAGCTTTCCTTAAAGTTATAATCACCTAAGGCCATTATATTGGTTGATATTTTGACTGTAATATTAAGTGAATACACTGGATCTACCTAACTAGAACTAGTTATTCCTATAATAGTTTGTGCTCCTCCTCAGAGCTTGCAAGTCTGAACAGTTTGCTATGATTGATCATCCCAGCATTATACATGCATTAAAAAGAGGAGCCCAACTATCCTCTTACATTTTGGGGGACAGTGATGTGGTGATAAGTGATTCTTTTTATTCATATTTGGAGCTACTTTGACAAATTCCGTTCAGGTATTCTGCAATATAGTTTATTTCCTTTCCCCCCCTAGCCTTTATGAAATTTTAGTTTTAGTACACATTAAGCAGATACTTCTTGGGAATAGAATTATACTAGGTAATGTTCACAAAATTTCTTGACTCAAGGAAGCCATTTATTTTATTTGAAGAAACTTTAATTAGGCTGTTTTGGGGGACCCATGTGGTATTGCACTAGGAGTATATTTGTAGCAAAATCCAAAGGACTATAAGAATAAGATGATCAAGAACCTCCAGGGTTTTCTTGACACCATTTGAAACAATGAATTTTTAACCTTGTTAATTAATATAATAACTGTTAACAGAATCAAGTAAACATAGAAAAGAATATCTTACTGAAAATCTTGAGCAGATGTTACTGAACAGATAGTTAGAAGTCAAAGAAAATGCTTTTATTCTGTGACCTTTACTTGCCTGAAGCTCTGTCAGCTTTGGCTTTTTTCTTGTTCCCTTCCCCTTCCCTCCAATTCCTTTATCCCCCTTACTTTGTCTTTTCTACACCACTTGGTGGATAGAGAGCTGGCCTCCAAGCCAGGAAGTCCCATCTCTTTCCTTTACTAGATGTATATCCCTTAACAAGTTACTTAACTTCTTAGTGCTCTAGACAACTAAGACTATGCTGGTGAGAAAGGTGCTGGCCTACACTGGTGGAAGGAGGTTTTCCTCACCTGAAATTTTGAACAACTGTGAAACCCCTTTTTCGCTTAATTTGAAAAAATAATCGTCCATCTCTATACATTTATTTACACACACACACACACACACACACACACTTCTGTTTCTTCCCATTTCATTCTTTATCACCTCATATGAATCTTCCTGTTTCCTTGTGTGCTTCATAGTTGTTTCATTACCACACAGTTATTTTGTCATGTTAATATACTGTTCAGTCATTCTCCTGTTGTTGGGCAGAAATGGTCTCCAGTTTGTTACTAGGAAGACAGAAGTCCTTTGTTATGATGATTTTGAGATTAGGGCCTTATTGAAGCAATTGCTTGGTTAGATGGGATGAACAGACTTTTTGAATTAGTGCACATTGGTCTACAGAACTATTTCCCTATTGTGGAGTCCTGTCAACAATATATGAGTTTGTCCTCTGCCCATATCTTTCTAGCCTTACCCACCCTGAATCCACAGCATTATAAAGCTAACACTGAAAAGCTTGGATAAATACTTAGATGTCCATGGGAAGAAATATGATTTGGCATCTCCAATATTACTATAGTAACACAGAGATAGCTAAGACATAAATAAATGTCGATTTCAATTTTAATAGGACTGGGAAGGAAAATGGAAGAATAATTTACAGTGCTATAACAGGAAAAGAGTGTCTATTGCTGTCTTGGTCACTTCTGTATATGTTCCGCATAGGTTTTACCTCAAGTTTCAGGAATTTTAGACTATTCTAAAAAATAAAAGTATATATATGTGTATTTTAATTGTTGCCAGCCTACTTCTAAAGAGAATTATGTTTTATAACATGATGCTAAAATTTAGAAGTACTGAATGGGCATAAAACAGTGAATTGTCTTACTTGTGAATGATGAGAATGTTTCTGTTCTAGAAGAAGGGCTGCATGGCATTGTGAGCTGCACAGCTTGTGGACAGCAAGTGAACCATTTCCAAAAAGATTCAATTTATAGACACCCTACACTGAAAGTTCTGATCTGTAAGGTATGTATCCCTGTATCTGTGTTTACTGGAGAATGATCTCATAGAAAGAATGTTTCAAGAATTCAAGAATGTTTAATCTTCCAAATATGAAGCTTACTAAGTATAAATCAGTTAACTGCTTGCTCTCTTGTTATTTTAAAGAGGCTTATTCTAACGACATCATAAGGATGTTAGGTGGAAAGCATTTCGAGAACTTATTTATTATTTCGTTGGATCTGCGATCTTCAGTATGAATATTTCCTTTATTGGTGGTAATCTCATTACATCAACCTTTTCAAAGGGCTAGATCATTTGGAATAGTAGAAGTGATTGTTAAATTATTAATATTCAGAGTCAGGTAATCTGGAACATATATTGCTCTTTGTTTTATAATTTTTACTAAAAGAGAAGGCTCTCTTATATGTGAGCCTAAGTTTTACTTATCTCTGAATCCCGTCCTCTTTTCAATTACTGGGGGTTTCAGTCTACATGTCACTTTATATAATATATGATAGAATTTCAGAATTTTAGAGTATGTTAAGTATTACTAGACTATAAAAATTGTACTATTTTATATTTTGAGACCTTTGATGACCATCTCTATAATTTTCCAATTTCATGTAAATTAGTCTTTTTCAAAAGTCTGTTGGAGGGCAGTTACATGGTGCAGTGGTTAGAGCTCTGTCCCTGGAATCAAGAGGACTTAAGTTCAACTCAGAAGCTAGTTATGTGAATCCAATTGATTCTTCCTCTTCCCACGTGACCTCCCCAACCACCTCCCCCCCCCCCCCCCACAAAAGACTCTTAAGGCATTTGTACTGGACACAACATTATTCTTTTTTGGTTAGCTTGAATTTTATTACTGATTTTAAAGTTTTGGGAGAAAATGTTGATTTTGAAATAAATGAAAATTCTTGACTAAGGGAAATTAGTTATTGCGTGTGGATGTAGAACCTCAGGTTCTTTTGATCAAGTCAGAATGGATGACTTTTTAGGGTGAAGGCAGATCAAATTATACTATCACCCATACTTGTTGTTTTGTTTCTTAATAAAGGGAGTAGTGGTGTTTTTCCCTCTGTGGTACCATACCATTAAAAAAATAATATTACTCCCTTTGTATGGTTCAGTAGGATTATAGGGTTTTCCACTAAGGATTTGAATTATAGAACTTGATATGAATGAGACCTCAGAGGTCTTATAATTTCATCCATATAATTTTTCACATGAGGATACTTAGGCCTTACAATGTTAAATGACTGAAAAAGACCCAGACGTGGGGGAGCAGAGATATTCTGCCTGATCTCCAACTAATTTTTTGACATTTTAGAACTTCATAATAAGGATTTTACATTTGGGGGCCAAATAGGAGTGGAACAGGACTTTTCCCCTTCATTTAGTCATCATGACATTTATTCTGGGGTGCTGGACATGTTTATACCAAGATGGTATAATTTCCTTATATCTAAGTATTTTAGTTATAGCTACTGTGTAAACCTGTCAACTTAATCATGGTTCTTAAAACTTAGTATTTCTGACCTCATTGCTTTGTTTCCTCACAATTGAATCTGTCATGTTTTCGCGTTGAGTTTCCCCTTCATTTCTTTAAGGCTTTGCCTTTTGAGCTGATGATCTGGCTTGTTCTACTTATTATGCTTTGAGTTTGAGCCAAATGAGAGATTTTGTGTGTCTACTAACGTCGCTCTGTTGAGACTCCTCAACGATGTTGTCTACAAGATGACTAATTTTTTGGCCAGAATAACTTGCTAACACAATTTGTTAAGTTATTGAAGGCTGCATTTTATATTTGTGGAGGGAATACCTAGAGTGAGGAAATCACAAGTTACATGAAGTACTGGATTATGAGAACTTTCTCAACAAGTAGAGTTCTAAGATTTTAGAGGTGAAAGTGAGGAAATGGAAGCTCAGAGAGATTTGGGCAGCATCAAAACTAGTAAATGGCAGTGCTTAAAATTCATACCCTCATCTTCAGATTCCTCTTCCACTATTTCTCACTGTGTCACTTTCACACCTAATACTTATCTCAGTCTCACAGTAACATTCCACTTGTTTTGATTATACATTAATTATACCAGTTATTTACTAATTTGAGTCATTACTCAGTGATAGGTCTTCAGGAATCAGTCAACAAATGTGCTAGAACATGACCCGGAAGCCAGATGGTGATATAGTAGATAGAGTGCTGGACCTTGAGTTAGTAAGACCTGAGTTCAAATTTGGACCAAGACACTTAGTAGCTTTATGTCCTTAGATAAATCACTCAACCTCTCTGTGCCTTACTTTCTTCAACTGTAAAATGATAATGCTGACAGGACCTATCTAAAAGGCTTGTTAGGCTTAAATGAGATAATATTTGTACAGTGCTTAGCACAGTGCCTAGCACATAGTCAGCACTGTATAAATGTTTATTCTCTTTCCTAGAAGCCTTTGAGCTCCAATTTTTATATTCTTCATGGATTATTTCTCTATTTGTGTCCAGAAAGCTCTTCCCATCAATAATCCATGTTCTTTTCTTCACCTTTTTACATCAGTGCTAGCCTACAATTAACCTGTCCTACGTATTGCTCCTTATGACCGTTTAGCAGCTCTTGTTGCTGTGTTCTGTGTGTATCAGCATGTCTTTCTTTTCCAGTCTCCTTTTTTCATAGTTGGTGCCACTTTCAAAAGCCAGTACCTAAGTTTCCCTTTCCTATTCCCAGTTGTCATCTCTGGGTAGGTAGCCCCCGCCAAATTTTATTTGAGTTTTTTAAAATTTTAAGTAAAAGGGGAAAATATGATAATCATTCGTTTAAATGGAACCTTGTATTTTGTCAGTAAACATTTAAGACAGTAAATAAAGTGCCTACTACATGCTAGGCATTGTGCTAACCTTGTCTTAAGTGTGAGGAAACATTTGCTGATGTTGACCCCTTTTTATGTTATTGGTCAGCAGCTTGTGATTCTTTAAGTACATACCTGTTATCTTAGGTAAAATGAACAAAAATCAAACTATATACTCAAGCAATTTAAAAACCTGTTATATTGAGAAATATTAATTGAGTGTCATTGCTCTCTTTACCATTACTTTCATAATACAAGGAGCACAGATAACCTTACCCTTCTTACTTCTTAGGGCTTATTTTTTTAATCATCATGCCCGTTTTAGAACTCCTCAAATCCCTAGCTGACCCTTAGCACAGAGACTAGAACATAATTGGTATTTTTAATAAATGCTGGCTGACTGGAGCAGCTAGGTGGCACAGTGGATAGAGCACTGGCCCTGAATTCAGGAGGACCTGAGTTCAAATGTGTGCTCAGACACTTGATTCTTAATAGCTGTGTGACCCTGGGCAAGTCACTTAACCCCAATTGCCTCCCCCCCCCCCCCAAAAAAAAGCAGTCAAAATAGTTTCTCTAGGGTAGATCTTGGAGTTGGCATAAAATATAGCTGTCTTTTTGGAAGAAATTAGGGTGTTAGGACCCATTTAACCAACCATAACCACTCCATGCCCTCTTTTAACCTCTTTTCTTCACTCCCCAGAGTCATACTTCTGAACATTACACTTTAGAAAGTGAAATCTTTTGAAGTTGACTGTAAGGTTTTTTTGGTTTGTTTTGTTTTTTGGTGAGGCAATTGGGGTTAAGTGACTTGCCCAGGGTCACACAGCTAGTAAGTGTTAAGTGTCTGAGGCCAGATTTGAACTCAGGTCCTCCTGAATCCAGGGCCGGTGCTCTATCCACTGTGCCACCTAGCTGCCCCTGTAAGTTTTTTGACACACAATTTTCATTCATCTTTGCATTATCAGAACATGGAACAGTCCCTTGAACAGAGCTGACCCTTAATAAATTCTTGTAGAATTGAATTATAAACATTATTCTGTTACATCCATATACCACACACCATGTTCATTCCCCAATTGATGGGTATTTTTTCACTTTCCAATTCTTTGCGACCATCAAATGAGCTGCTAATTTTGTTTTTGTTTTTGCAGCGCAATGAGTTTTAAGTGACTTGCCCAGAGTCACACAGCTAGTAACTGTCAAGTGTTTGAGGCCAATTTGAATTCAGGTCCTCCTGAATCCAGGGCAGGTGCTTTATCCACTGCCCCATCTAGCTGCCCCAAATCCTTATTTTCAATAATTACCGTTGTCTCTTTTACAAAAGGCTTATGATATACTTTACTTGTGAAAAGACTCATTCTGTATGTCTTGTAGAGGTGCTGATAACTAACAAAGTTGCTAAAAATGTATAAGGGAAAACACGGTAGCAAAGCTTTTACTCAAATGACTTTTTCATTAAAGGCATTTCAACACTTGCTTAGTTATTTGATAGATTTTAATTTAGTAGTTTAGTAAACTTCCTAATAGAGCAGCACGGTGCAGAGTCCAAATGATTAAGGAATGCCTTGGGTCTTTTGTGAGTTCACCTCCTTCATAAAGCACTTTGTCAACCTTAAAAGTCCTTTATAAATTCTAATTATTATTATAATACCATCTTAATACTAAATGAGTGATCATAGGCAAGTCACTTAATTTTTCAGTCTATAAAGGTGAATTGCTAATGTCTTATTTTCCATTTGAATAAAGTCATTGAATTGCACTCTGAAACAAAGTCTTGCACATCGTTAGCCTAGTAATTTGGTGTTGCTCAGATCCTTTTTGCTCTTTTTAAAAACCAAAATTAGGGGCAGCTAGGTGGCACAGTAGATAAAACGTCAGCCCTGGATTCAGGAGTACCTGAGTTCAAATCTGGCCTCAGACACTTGACACTTGAGACTAGACACTAGCTGTGTGACCCTGGGCAAGTCACTTAACCCCCACTGCCTTGCAAAAAACCCCCTGAAAAAACCCCCAAATTAGTTCAGTATTCGTATTGAACATCAAGATAGCACATTGTAATGGTTAGAAAAGTGAACTCTAAGCCAGAAACACCTGTACCCACCTGAAACTAGTTTTGTGATTTACCAAAAGTTAGTAATCCACTTAGTGCCTTAGGCAATTCTTTTAAAACTGTTTTGCAGAGAAGGTGCTGACCTACATGTGTAGGAGGAATTTCTTCACTTGGAATTTCCCCCTTATGGAACAAAATCATGGATTCATCCTTATGCCCTTGTTTTGGAAAC
Organism: Dromiciops gliroides; assembly: GCF_019393635.1. NCBI lineage: Eukaryota > Metazoa > Chordata > Mammalia > Microbiotheria > Microbiotheriidae > Dromiciops > Dromiciops gliroides. The sequence goes on along the minus strand of NC_057867.1, from coordinate 66,634,707 downwards.
ATTGACACTTTGCAGAGATCAGAACTTGTTCTAAGATATTGTTGAATTATTATATTAATAGCACTAGTGAATATATTATATAGTATAGGAAGCATAAATCCATTATTACTTTTGTGTCTTTTAAAAATGTCTTTTCCTTTATTAATAATGTATTATACAGTGCAGGTCCAAAGTGTTTGGCTAATTGACTACAATTGTTAAGATTTACTCAAATTGGAATAAAATGCTCCTCTTTTTTTTTTTTTTAAAGAATTGCTACAAATATTATATGAGTGATGATATTAGCCGTGATGCAGATGGAATGGATGAACAGTGCAGGTAGGTATATGAAGAAAACTGAAAATAATCTGTTGCTTTATGGACTCCTAAGGGAAAGTATTAATTATTATCTTTAAACATTTATTTCTGTATCTTCTAAATTGCATTTCGGATTTTTGATGGTAATTATAATCTACTGAATTTACAATTAACATTTTTAAATACGAGTAATAATTAAACCGTTTTCAAATGCAACAATATACTTTATACTTTGTAAACTCTAAAGTGTTATATAATTATAATAAATGATCATAGTTATAATGATTATGTTCATGGTTACAAGCCACATTTGGTCATTTGGTACATAGGGAAGAGAATCTTGATGGGATAAATTGGCTTCTGCAATGAATTCTTTTCTCACTAGTAAGATTAAATTCAAATGAAAATACAGGAAATACATGGTCATTCTGGCTTCACAACTAGTTAACTGCTGATCTTTAGGGCAGTTTGTTTTGTTCATTTAATCTATTAAGTTTTGGGTTGTCTGACACAGAGTAGTCTTTGTTTGGTATTGTGATAGGCATAAATAATATAAGGGCTAAAATGGGGCTCTCTTTTTACACTGAAATAGATGCTTATTCTAAGACAACTTTACTTATTTCAAGAAAGGGAAAATATAATCCTGGTCTTCCACTCCAATCATGGACTTCACGTTCTAACTTGCTAAGCGTAAATTCACTCTAGTTGATAAGCTGTTTTACTCTTTTATAAGTTCAAATTATATTTACAGTTTTGCAATTAGGAGTAACATTTTACTCTTTTGAACAATTTCAGATGGTGTGCAGAAGGTGGAAACTTGATTTGTTGTGACTTCTGTCATAATGCTTTCTGCAAAAAGTGCATTTTGCGCAACTTAGGTCGAAAGGAGCTGTCTGCAATAATGGATGAAAACAACCAATGGTATTGCTACATTTGCCGCCCAGAGCCTTTGTTGGACTTGGTCACTGCATGTGACAGTGTATTTGAAAATTTAGAACAGTTGTTGCAACAAAACAAAAAGAAGATAAAAGTTGAAAGTGAAAAGAGTAATAAAATATTTGAACATGCACACAGATTTTCTCCAAAGAAAAATATTTCAAGTTGTAATGGAGAAGAAAAGAAATTAGATGATGCTTATTCTGGATCTGTAACTTACTCTTTTACAGCACTAATGGTGCCAAAAGACATGGTTAAAAAGACAAAAAAGCTGGTTGAGACCACTGCAAACATGAACTCTAGTTTTGCAAGATTTTTGAAACAGGCTTCTGAAAATACAGAAATTAGCCCAGTGGTAAAGTTACGTCAACTTAAAGCTTTTAAATCTGTGCTGAATGATATCAAAAAGGTTCATCTTGCATTAGAAGATGGTCTGAATTTGGAGATGCATGCATTGGATGCTGTAAACAAAGAGACTGTTACCAAAGAACATAAAGCTGAGGGTGTTAAACCAGATACTGAAGTTACAAAAGTAGAAATATACTGTGAGCCTAAAAAGAAGGAAATTCCTAAATGTGATACGAAATCATCAGTGAAGCGAGGTGATACTGAAATTGTTGGTCAAAGTCTTCCAGTGGTGGGGCAACCAGCAAATAAAAATGTGAGTGCTGAGGATAAGAAATCTAACAGAAAAGAACCTCGCTTTGAGCCTGCCAACACTTCTGAAGCCTTAGACATGGATATTGTATCTGTTCCTTCTTCTGTCCCTGAAGATATTTTTGAGAATCTTGAAGCTGCTATGGACGTTCAGTGCTCATCTGACCACCAGCGGGATGGCAGTAGTGCAGCTGATCAAGATGCAGAGAATTCTGTAAAATCAAATGTGACTTCAAAAGACCACAAAGGAGGTACCAAATTCAAAATAGCAGCTAAGGTAACAAAAGAATTGTATGTTAAACTCACTCCTGTTTCCCTTTCTGATTCTCCAGTAAGACCTGCTGATTGTCAGGAGGCAACACAAGAAAAAGAAGAAAACAAAAGTTCTGGTCTTACTCCTAAGACAGAGAACCGTAGCTCTCAAAAGGAAAGAAATGATGATGATTTTGTCGAAAATGACATTCCATTAGTTTCCGAAGATGCAGACCTTCGAAGATCCCCACGTGTAAAGACTACCCCTCTAAGGCGACAGACTGAAGCCAACCCTATGACATCCAACTCAGAAGAAGAAAGTAATGATGGATATAATGAGAAACGTAAAAGAAAGTCATTAGTGCAATCAGTAAAAAAGGATAAACGGACTTCTTCTGATAGTGCCATTGACAGTCCTAAACCTAATAAGGTGCCTAAATGTAAACCATTGGGGACTGTTGGTCCAAGTTCAGACTCTGATGAAATGCCAACAGTTCTCAAAGAAGCATCTTTGTTGGTTCACAGTTCTTCAGATAATGAAACAAATGAAAATGTTCCAAAGAAGTCTCTATATGATTTAAAGGCCCAAACATCCAAAGGTGACAAAGGAAAGAGAAAAAGAAAAAATTCCACTTCAGGTTCCGATTTTGATACAAAGAAAGGTAAAGAAGTTAAAAGCTTCACCGGTTCTAAAAAGAAACGCCAAAACCATTCAGATTCTTCAAATTATGATTCTGACTTAGAAAGAGAGATAAAGACTATGAGTAAAATTGGGGCTGCCAAAAAAACCCAAAAAAGACATTCAAAGGAAGAGGATGATGATTCTTCTGAAGATGAAAAGCAAATTAAAAAAGGCATGGGTAAGCAAAAGAAAAAGGACACTAAGAATGTAATAAATGATTCATCTGATGATGATGGAGAAGACAGACAAAAGAGTTCTTGTTTTTCAGAAGATACTGTTGATAAACAAAACATGAACATGGAAGTAGGACATCAGGTATATACAAAAGATGCATCGACATCCTCTGATATTCACAAATATTATGTTAAAGAAGAGCCTTGCAGTTCTCCTGAAGCTACTTGTGTGATAGAAGCTATTGAAAAAAGGAGTCATCTGAAAATCCAACCATTTAAGCTATCACCGGACATTTTATTTGGTGATATTGCTGCGAGGGCCTCCCAAAAATTGGCAAGTTTTCAAGCTTCTGAAGTTGATAAGAAACAGACAAAAGGAATTGAAACAAAAGAAAAGAAAACTGTAAGTTTGAAAGAGATTCCCCATCAGGAGAAGGATGAGACATCATCTGATGGTACTGAAAAATTACTTGAGAAAGAAGACAGTTCCCATATGCTTGAGGATCTTGACCAGAATAAGCAAGGTTCAACTGAAATGGAAAAGAAAAGTAAAAAATTAAGAGAGAGAAGTTCTAAAAAAAAGGAAGAAGTATCTGAGGGTACTGAAAAGTTAGGGAAAGGAGAAAGTGGTGATTATTCTGAAGGTAAAAAAGGAGTATCTGGAAAGGAAAAGAAAGTGGAGAAAAGTTCAAAGACTGCTCAGGAGGGTTCATCTTCTGATGTTGAGAAGTGTCTCCTAAAGGAAGAATGCTGTGATTCTTCTGATGAGAAGAGAAGGAAAAGGATAGAGTCTCGAGAAAGGAGAAACCTAAATGCAAAAAGAAGTACCACGATAAAACAAAGTGGTTCTTCGTCTTCTGATGCTGAGGAGATACATTCTGAGGACAGTAAACAAAAAAAGAAACTATCCCTGGCCAAGAGTAAGAAAAAAGAAAATGTAAAAGACAAAAAGAAAAAGTCTCCTAGAAGAAGTGGTAAAAAGCAGCAAGAAATTGCCAGTTCTTCTTCTGATGAAATGGGCGATGATGACCATAATTCCACAGGCGAAGGGAGCGGTGATGAGCAGAAAATTAAGCCCGTGACGGAAAATCCTGCAACTTGCCACTCTTCAGGTGTGGAAAATACAGGTTTTAAAACATTCCTTATTATAATTTTGGTACTTTTATTATAGTATATATTATAATAGTAGTAGATTATATCTGGTAGCTTGTTTATTTCCACTTAGAGCTACTCAGTACTGTAATATAATTTTTCTGGGGGAAGAATTTTTTTTCTTCACATTTAGGGATATTTTTTAATTCCGTATTTTTTAAAAGATGACCAACTTTTCTTTTCCTTTTGCTTTCTGAAAAGTATATGTGACACTGCTATTTTATCTGTCACAGAATCAAATGTTTTAGGATGAATAAGTTCTTTTCTGTTATGTTTAATGTGTGCGGTGAATGAACACAAACTCATTGAGGGTAGGTACTCTTTGATTTTTGGTTTGTGTTTATAGTCCCATTGCTTTTGCACATAGTGAGGCACTTAATTCCTGGTTTTTCGGTGACTCAAGTGATTGGCTCATTTTAATTTTTAGTGAAAACCAAAGGCACCAAGACCTTTTTGGCATATGATTATATCATGGAGATGAGTGGAAATTTTAACTTTTACAGGACACTTTTTAAATTGTGAAGATTAACTAGTCATGCCATAAAATCCTTCACAATAATTTGGTTCAGCTGCATTGATATTTATTTTAAAAGGACACATATTTAAGTGATTAATAAGTGATTTGCAAGTTGTCTTCACAGATTTGTGATTAGAACATTTTAGGAACAAGTAGTGAACATTAAGTAGGTACTTTATATTCTGCTTTCCAACAAAGGAGAGGCCTTTAAGCATTCACTCTGTATCTTGAGTCTTGCTTTATGCATAATTGTAATTATCTTGGTTATTTTATTTCTTAGTGCATAGTAGATTGGTGATCATTTTAACTAGAATATTTAGTCTATATCTTTAATTGTTAATTGTTCTTCAGGTCATAATTATGGGTATGCTACCCTTTGTCCTTCAATTCCTTTCTTCCTTGGGTAAGGTGTTCTGGGCCTGCAATTTTCTTGACGTTTAGAGGATCTAGGGTTATTTCCATACCATAAATAGAACTTGATCCAACATGTTTTTAAAAAGAAATTTCAATATTAGAACTGCTACATGATGGGACATTAGAAGAGGTAATGACAATTGATAGTTAAATAAGAAATGATAGAATAATACAAAGGAAATATAAGAACTATGTAGCAAAGCACAAGAGACTAGTTGGAGTAGGCCTAGGGCCTGGCTGAGTGGCTGCCTTAAACTCCTAAATAGCCCCCCAGGAGGAGGATCACTGTCATCCAACAGTTGAATAATTTATAGGCCTCTTGTTGACCTTTAAGCATCAGCAAAAAGTTTTGTTCATTGTGCTTTGAGGATCGAAAAAGGCAGGCAGGAAAATATATAAAATATTTCTGAAGAAATTCCATTAAAATTATTAACCCTAAATGTACACTTCAAATTTGTTGGCTAGAAAATTTTTAGAATATTGGAGTGCTTCTAGGATGAACCTAGTTCAACAGTTGATTTGAAAGTGAAGGACTACTTACATGAAAATCCCTCATTTTTTGACAGTAAAGGCCTGATATATTACTTTAACAGTCATATTGGTACAGAGATGTTAGCTTTAGTAAACATCTTGTGCACATGTAAAATTCACGTAGCATTATTAATGGGCTAGAAGTTGGGCAGTGGCTAGTGTGTGGGCCTTAGAGTCAAAAAGACTGGATCATCCACACCTCTCTGTGTAAGCCTGAGCAAGTCATAAAACCTCTCACCCTGCATTTTGTTCTCTGTAAAATGAGGAAGCAGAGTGACTCAGGGGAGTGACCTCCAAGGTCCCTTCTGTCTCTTAGTATCTGATCCTATGATTGATTGAAGAAAGTCACACATTTATGAACAGCAATCTCTTCTAGCCCAGAAAAAAGCTGAGTAAAATCTTGTGTCTCTTTAGCTTGCTTTGTAACTTTTATTGCATGTAGATTTGCTCCTAGGCATGATGTTCACAATTATAAAAGTTCTTCTCACTCTTTTTGAAGGTGATGAAGCTGACAGAGCAGGTCCTGTCACCTTGGATGATGATGAGGATGAAGATGATCCTGAGAATAGGTATGGTTCCAACTCTAAGGACACTAAAAAGATTATAACACACCCTAGGCGTGAGCGCAAAGGAGAGCAACGGAGCAGCAAGCAGGCTGTCAAAAGCAGGACGGCCTGCCTGGTAGAGACACGCTCACAATCTTCATGGAAGTTTGAAAGAGAGGCCCCAAAAGGGCCAACACTCAGAAACACAAAGAGAAAATAAGTATCTAGAAGTGTTAACATACCTTGCAGAGGGTGTGTTATAAATGCACTGTAGCACTTTCTGCATTTCTGTTCCCATGTATAATTGGTAATTTGACTGAGAATTACTTAATCCTTGTAGTTAGATAATATCCATGATAACTGTGAATCACAAGGCCCTAAATAGGTGCCATCACCCTCGTTTGTCATTAATTTCTGCTTTCTACCTGCTGTCAGTTCTGGTGGTGCTATTTCTTTTCAAAGCTTTGGCTTTTAGAGACCAAAAATGCACAAATTCCTAAGATGAATACTTTGAAGCTAAATTTCAATCCATACACAGATATATAACCTCAGTGTTTATAGGGTGATTGAGTATTCTTTTGAAAATAGTTTTTAGTTAAATTGTAATAGACATAGCATTCACTTGTCATTGAAATAATACAGGTTGGCTAATCAAATGAAGCCCTTGCATATAGATAAAATCCATAGTGAAATGTCATGTACGTAATATTCACACAGTATTGCAACTCATGGATGATTTCTATTCCTTAACATTTACTAACACTTCATGTGTTAACAGCAAAGACAACCCTAAGTGTCTCCAGCAGAAAAGACACTAAAAACATCGTGAGAGACATAGTATGATCTGTTGGAAAGAGGAGAATCCAGAAACCTTTTCAAGCTTGGAATAGGTTTCCTCAAAAGTCTGAGTCTTAGTTGCTCATTTGGAAAAGGAAGGGAATAACCTACAAAATTATATATGGCCCTTCCAGCTTTAGATTGCTACTCTTTGTGTTAACCATATTAAAAGTGTAGCTTCTGTGTGACCCTGGGCAAGTCACTTAACCCTCATTCCCCCCCCCCACCCCCCCAAAATTTAATAAATTAAAATTTTTTTAAAATAGTGTAGCTATTTAAATAGTAGTTAAACAAAGTTTGTATTAAGATAGATTTTTGTTTTTCAAGGAGATGAGAAAAGTATATGCAATTGTTCATAGCATCTTGTCAGAAACTGACAATTTGCTGTTAGTAAATTCCATCTCTTTTTTTTTTTTGCTTCAAAAATCTTATTCATTTTAGCATAGAGCACAGTCTCCATTCTATAAAATAGTAGGTAGTTTTCTTATTAAAAGAAATGAAGACTTTTATTTTGCACCTTAAATACTAATTACTCGGCATCAAATGCTGCTAGCCTTTGTTTATTTAAACAGACTTACTGCTATCTTTTAAGATGAGGGAAAAAGAAATAATTCAGGGATTTCACAATATAGGATTTCAGCCACACTATTCAGGCCACTGAAATTGCTTTAATTTTTTTCCATTCTAATGTTTACTGCTTCTCATTTTCCAGGAGAGCACAGCTATAAAGTCTTAGCATCAACATGTTAATCAACACTCAACACCACACATACATGTATGTATATCTATGCACACCCATATACCTGCTTATATAAACACACACTTTTAAACATGCAGGTTTTTTCCCCTCATTTAACCTTGACTAATTTTACAATTAGTCACAAATTTGACTTTCCTTTAGGTGCTTGTTTTACATTTGTATTCTAGTCTGGTTGAGTTTTATTTTACTTTTTTTGTACTTGAAAACTTTTGAAGTGCTCTGATTCACCCCTTCCTCTTTGTAATTGGCAAGTACTTAAGTGAAAAGAACTACCATTGCATGTCAGATAGTGCTCAATGGAAAATGCAACTGTTTGGGTTTTTTCTTTTTTCTTTTTTCTTTTTTTATCAGAATTGAATATTTTGTTATGTTCTTGGTTATGCAATCTATACATAACTTAAACTGTTCTCATATGGTAGTCAAGAAGTTTCTTGATTTACACCATGCCAAAGAGGGCACCTCGTGCCCACCAGTGTTTGTTTGTACTGTGGGTACGTGAGTACCAAACTGCACACCTTCTACTGTAGACTATGTGTGTTTAGGCACATCTGCATATGTACTGAATGATTATAAACATTTGTTTTGCAGATCTTAATTGATTTTGAAAAAATATATATATATTTTCCGGTTTGCTATTTTCAGTGAGTCATAACATGAGACAGTGCTGTATGCTTTTCTTAATTTGCTGTATTTATTTTTTTTTTCATTATTTCTGCTTATGCTTTTTTTAGCAGTATTGTACTATGTTCCAAGTGTTCATGTTTATTAAGAGGTAAATAGTGTATTAATGCAGAATGCCTAAGTATTTGTTGGATGCAATAAATTTTTGTAAAACATTTTTCTCGTTCAAGCATTTAATTTAAGTTTTAATGGCTCATTTAAGGGTTGAATTATGGTAAAGAGGTGTCATCTGGTTTGTAGATAAAGAATTTTGGTAGCTCACTCTCTTACAAAAATCAGATGAACTTTTGAACTTTTGTTGTGGAAGGTGTGTTGGACTAGCAATCCTATTCCAGTCCCAGTGTAATGGGTTTGAACTCACTTAACTCCAAGGTCCCTTTCAGCTCTGATAGCATATGATTCTTGTGATTGAAATTGTATTTGTATTCTTTATCCATATCATTTTACTTGATAGATAAAAATTACAACTTTAAAAAGAGCAGTTTCCAGTGGTTTTGAGATATTAAAAAAACACTACATTTAATCAGACTTATAATTTTCTTAGTCTAACTAGATAAATCTTAAATTTAAAATATACTGGTTTGGGTTACATTGCATTAATAAATAGGGCCAGTTTATTCATCCTAGTGAACCCTAACATTTACTCACTTTAAATGTGCACAACTGAAGTGTTCGCAGAAGAACTGTATAGCAATATCCTCACAGAAGATGATGAGATCACTGTTTTCTGTTTTGTTTATTGGCAGCTCTTTAATCTTTGGCCAGATTATATCACTTGAATCTAACCAGATGAGAGTGATTAAAACTATATGATTTCCACTTATTGTGTTTTTACTCCAATGAAAAAAAGTTACTGTTTGGAACATTTCATTCCATATTTCTCATTAGTTTGACATTTATTTTGCTATTCTGATCCCTGTTAAAGTTTTTGATTGAAAGTAGTCATGCTCCTCTTTTATTGAGAGTTGAAATGTCTTTACCAGCTTTTTTTTCTGTTTTTAATATGAACTCTGATAATGTCAGATGTGATCAGAATTGATTTTTGTAGTCAAAAACTCACTTCATGCAGTTGACCTCAGTCAAAGGCAATCTTAAGTCCTTGCTGCATGTTTTCCCCCATGAACTATGCTTTACGGGGTTGTTTCTCATTTTTTACATATTAGGAATCAAAAATGTTATAAAGATTGCCAGGAAAATGTTTTCCACAAACCATTTATCATTTCAGTGTTATATGTCTTGGGCTGTATTTTTAAGTAATCTGTTCATATTACAAATCCTATTTTGAAAATCGAATTGGATACCCCTGAAGAAATTTTTAAAAAATATTTTTCTATTTAAATTTGTTAAGAGGGCCAATCTGATGGCAGTTTCTTAGAGGCAGAGAAAGATTAGAACCTTTTATTGAATCTAGAACTTGGCAGAAATTGATAAAAGAAATTACTCTGAGTTAAGATTTGATGATTATATTGGGAATTGCCTTGAGTCTTCTGAAATCGCAGTGGGTGCTATGGGAAAGAGCACGTACTCCTTTCCAGCCAGAAAACATTAAATTGAGTGTTTTGTGCTATTAGCTGTAGTTTTGTTTTCATTCTTTAAATTGGTAGAAGTTTTCATATTTTGGGATAAGAAAGGGCTTCTGGTGATGGTCCCATACTCAGTGGCCCCAGCAGTACTTTGTGAAGACACTGGATTCTCCCGGACTTGTTCGTTTTAATGAAGATATTTTGCTAAATGTGCATCTGATTTTCCAAAACATTAAAGACGTGAGTAAATCTAAAATCCCTTACAGTTTAATTGTTGAGCTTCCCCTTTGGAGACACTACCAGGTATTCATATTCTCAATACACTCGTAGTAATTTATGAAGGGTGCCAATATTTTTCCCCTCGTGAAAATTATTCATGGTTGTCCTGGTCATTTTTGTCTATCAAATCTGCATTGTTTCCCTGTTTAATGTATCTGGGGAAACTTATCTCTTCCACAGATATATCTATATGTACTCCTCTGAGTAAAATTTTGGAGTATCTGGACTATTTTTAGAGTGACAAAATAAAGATCTCTTAAAAGAAACTCTGATTCTTTAAGGCTCAGGTAAGTATCTGGCTAACTATTAGTAAAACTCTAGAGGTCCACAGCTCACAGTGTGGCACATAACAGGTACTTAATAAATGTTGATTGAGCTAAACCTCCCAGTGCCACACACCCTTTTTCTTGTGACAGGAAGACCTTTTCTCATTGACTCAGACATATTACTGTTAGGATAGCCAGCCCTCTTCTGCCCAGCTCAGTGTTTTCAGGTTGGAAATTCCTCCTATCATGAAGTCATCCATTACTCTTAAGATTACATACCTTGCTTTAAACCTTTGCATTCTTTATTTTAAACCCTAACCTTGCAAAATGAAATGTGGAATTTGGTCAAATTAGATCCAAATTTTACTTGTCCATAACTACTGTCCTGGTGAGGATTAGTGGTTGGTTCTTTTGTTTGTTTGTTTGTTTTTTGTGGGGGGTGGGGAAAGTGAGGGTTAAGTGACTTGCCCAGAGTCACAGAGCTAGTAAGTGTCAAGTGTCTGAGGGCAGATTTGAATTCAGGTCCTCCTGAATCCAGGGCTGGTGCTTTATCCACTGAGCCACTTAGCTGCCCCTGGTGGTTGGTTCTTTAATTTGATTTAGACACAATTCTTGATTTGTTCTCAATAGTTTAATGTGGTTTTTTTTACCTTTAAAAAATTCTAATCATTCCAGTTTCTGTGAATACATACACATCCCTTTTTTGAGATATATCATATGAGAAATCCTGACTACAACTTATCATCAACTGGATACTTAAATACATGATCCTCTAATTTTGAATATGATTCATTATTTTTTCCACTTACATTTTTTTGTCTTAGTCATTTGATAATTGCTTTATCACTGCCCTTCCCAGAAAAGGACAACAAAACCACAATATTAAAAACCTTCTTGATTATTACATATAATATTGGAGAACAATTAGTTTTTCTTAAAAGTTTCAAATAGTGATTTATCAAATGAAATTTAGCAAGGGATCTTATTATTTTTATTGACTTTAGAGGGGGAAAAATTCAGTGACACTGTTTTTAAAAGAAAAGAAGCTTTTCAAATATTTTAGAACACTCATAAAGTGGATATACCCAAACCAGAATACATTTTTGTAATTTCAAGATTTGAACTTCTAAAGTTTAAGAAACAGTAGTGTATAGGCCATTTATGAAATTCTCTTATTGGCATTGAATCTACTAGTTAATGATTTTGTGAAGTCTATCTTAAATTTTTGGCAGGAACTACATTATATAATAAATACAATGGACTCCCTTGTACTAATGATGTTGAAATAATCTGACTGTGAAGTCAGATGAGTACTTTCACTTAACATTGCATATAGCATGGGATTAGTAATATAGGTCATAAAAAGTAGTGCTTTTGATCTCAAGTTGTTCTGTGGGAATCTTCCTCAGCTCCCATTGGATCAGTTTATCTTTATGCAAATCACTCCCAGATTTCTGTATTCAGCTTTTTCATGAACTCCAGTTCCAAATCTCACAGCCATTTCCAACTCCACATGTCCACAATAGAATTCATTATCAACCCTACCCCCCTACATTTGTGTGTCCCTCTCCCCCCATCCTACACACACACTCCTTCAGAACTTCTCATTTCCCTTGACAGCACCATCATCTTTCCTGTTACTAAGTTCTCAGGCTCAGAGTTCTGCTAAACTCTTTACTCTTCTTCACACCATGTATCCAGTTCTCACCCAAGTCTTGTCAATTCTGCTCTGCCAGCGTCATTTACATTCATGCCCTGCTCTCCACTCATTTTGCAATTATTCTAATTCAGCCTCCCATCACCTTTCTTCTAGATTATTGCAATAGTCTCCTAATTGAATTCCCTCCCGACAGTGACTCTTATCTCCAATCCATCCCTCACACAGCTGCCAAAGTGATACTCCTAAAGTGCAAGTTTAAACTGATGGCCTCCAGCTCATTAAACCCCAGTGACTTCCTCTTACCTCCGGGATCAAAAGTAAACTCCTATGTTTGGCCTTTAAATGCCTTAACAACTGGGATCCAGCCTAACTTTCCAGCCTTACTAGTAAATTATGGTTTAGCCAAACTTGCATTCTAGTGTGCCTTATTCATTACATTCTGCCCCCAGTCCCCATGGCTATGACCATTGTATCTCCCATTCCTGGATTGTACTTTCTTATCCCCTGTACCTCTTCAAATCCCTGGTTACTACCTATGTTCAGGTCGAGCTTTAGTGAGTAAAACCTTTCCTGATTTTCTCTCCCCTTGTCCCCTTCTCCTGCTAATATTTCCCTCTGAAAGTACTCTATATTACCTATGAACTTATATATATACATGTCTGCAGACAGAATGTAAGCTCCTCGAGGGCAGAGATTTTTTCATTTTTTTTCTTTGTGTCCTCAGTACCTAGCACAGTATCCAGCACATAATAGGCATTTTCTAAATGCTTGTTCATTGATTGAATTTACACTCTGCTGTTTGAAAGGTATGTGAAGATAGCTCTATTCTTGCAGATTTATTTTTCCTAATAGTAGAGTTTTGACTTAGATAACTTGTAGCATATACCATAATGTATATAATACATATATTTTTAGTTTCCATGTTCTTTTAGATATTAAATATTATAGTCAAGATTATGGTATCTTCCAAAACCAAAATTTTGTACGTTAAGTGTAAAGTTTTTATAGTATGGTTGGGATGTGAAACTATGGCAAGCAATCATCCTTTTACAAAATTCTTAATACTTATTGTTGAAGTGAAATTACTTGAGCTTCCAAAAATGTAATTTCTACTTAGTGCTTTGCTTCAATCTTCTTTTCAGTGCTCCTTCAAAGAAGTAACTTTCAGACTTAGCTATTGCACTGATTTAGGAACAGAACACTTACTTTAATTTAAATGTTGTAGAAATTTTAAACATATCTTTTATTTTCCAAATTTAGAAATCAAGCCTGTGCTACCTTACTTATGAATGTATTGTTACTACTGAACTGGTTTCACATCCTTAACTATTTCATTAACTGTAGCAAATCCATTCCTCTCCTTGTCTTGTAGAAAAGACATTATTTGGTTGGAAGTGGGATAAAGCCCAACACTGGGAGCTCAAAGAACTTTTTCAAGTCTGAACTCTTCCACTACTGCCCAAAATATGTCACTTCCCCTTTCTGGGCCTCAGTTTCTTCCCCTCTTAAAGGGGTTGGACTAGATGATCTGTAAGATCCTTATCAGCTATGAAATTTTGTAATACTCAGGCTTTATTTTTTTTTTCTTCTGAAGTTACCAAGAAGCAAATGATCACTTATTGTCTTGATCTTCTGTCAATATGAAAATTGTTGACATTTACGATTCTCAGAGGTTTAACCTACCCTATGGTCTTTTATTTGGTTTTCTTGCTGTTTGTTTAAGTGTATAACAGCAACCATCCTTCATTTACTTTCTGTTCTAGATAAAAATTTCTCTTGTTGGCCTTCTTAGTTTTTCCTCATTCCTTGTTAGTTTTTGTTTTGTTCACCTCATTTCTTTTGTGTTGTTTTTTTCTTTTTTTAATTCCAGTGGGAGGTTATGTTAAGGTATTAATTTTCTTATTCTAGCTGTTCTTTATGTAGCTTTTTCGGTTCACTTCACATTGGTTGTTTTTGGTTTTGCTTTCTTTTGGGGGCGGGGGGGGGGGGGAAGAACTGTTGTTTTCCCACCATACTCCATGTTATTTTGTTTTCTTCCCTTCTCCTTTCCTCCTTTTCAGGACAATGGAGTAATTGCTCCATTTCTTCAGAACTTTTAAGTTTAGCTGCCTTTGCTTTTAAAGCTTGTGATAGAATCATTACTCATTCTGATGCTAGAGTTGACCCAGGACATAATCTTATACACTGACATTTTAGTCATAGTGATAGTCACCTCAATGACTTTCCAGAAATTTCCTATAAAGCTTCAAGAAAGAACACTTCAAAGAGAATCTAGTAGGAAACATGTCTCTGCATCCATTGCATGGATCCAGCTGTGAGCTCTGGAAGTGATGCATTACCATCCTCTTGGTGGATTCTTGAATGAAGATGATGATGATGGCCTTGAAGTCTCTGGCTTGAAACTGGAGGGCTAAGGTAGCAGGCTTTCTGGTGAGATAGCACTTGCTATCTCATGAATAGCATCTTTTTTTATTTTGAAGATCATCTTGAAATCTTTTCAATTGTCCATATGAAAGTCTATCTTCATAAGATGTTTCAGTTAAGCTCTCTTTTTTTTGTTGTTGTTTTGTTTTTGCAGGGCAATGAGGGTTAAGTGACTTGCCCAGGGTCACACAGCTAGTTAAGTGTCAACTGTCTGAGGCTGGATTTGAACTCAGACCCTCCTGAATCCAAGGCCGGTGCTTTATCCACTGTGCCACCTAGCTGCCCCATAAGCTCTCTTTTTAAAGCAGCTGGCTTGCCCTAAAGTGGCAATGGTATTTTCTTACTCCTTGACATTCAGTGCTTTTGTCAAGGTCATTTCATGTGCCTTGTATCTTTAGGGCACTGTGTTTGTATAGTTTTTCCGATTTCACGATCATAAATTTAGAGCTGGAGATGACCCCAATGGTCATCAGTGCCAATCCCCCAACTTTACAAATCAGGAAACTGAGGTCCAGGGAGCTTAAAGGACATGTTCAAGGTGAAACAATGAGTAAGTTTCAGAGGGGATAATTGAATTTGGAGTCTTCTCACTCCAGAGCCAGTGTTCTTTATTTAGATGAGTTCTTTCTCATCATAAGGCATTTTAATGAAAGCAAGGTCATGTCAACCAGATAAACTTGAGGCATCTTCATTCCTACTCACATACATATAAGGAGACCATGACCTTCATATGAAAGACATTGGTTTCCTACTTGTTAAGCAACCTAGGTTATTGCCTATATTAGATTGTATCTAAAATCTGCTCAGATCTGGCTTCCATTATTATGGATATGGATATGGTAACCCTGTAAATAATTCCTTCCTTATGTTTTCTCAATTTTGTTAAATTGGAGCTAGCGGATATATTAAGTAGGTTATAGTATCTTTTGATGTCATATTATAATTTAATTTTTCATCTTAGGAAGCCAAATTATTATAAGAGCAGAATGTATGTATGCTGGCTATTAGAATTATTAAATAGAGTCTATATGAATTAGAAATATTTTTTCCTTCTAATTTTGGGGGCCGGAGTGAGGAGGAATATGGAAGCTTTTCAAAGAGGAAAGATGCTTCATAGGCCCACCTGAGTATTTCTATTTCTTGTCTCATTCTACCCAACCTAGATCAGAAAAGCAACCCTCAGCAAGGCAAAGTCAAAGGTAAGCACAGGATTAGCTTTAGCCATCAGTGATGGTCTGTTTTTGAAAGCATTCAATAAAATTAGCTTATCTTTTTGATGATAAAATAATCATAAGACTTAGATTATAAATGTGTATGGGAATGAATAACTATCCTGCCATAGCCTTTTCGTTTGGTTTGAGATGTATCTTTCAATACCAAGAGCATTGAAAGGATTCTTGGTATACAATGTCAAAAACTGGTGCCTCCACAACCTCCTACCCTTGAGTATGTGTGACTTCTCCACAGAGTTGTAAGTGCCTGCTGTCTAACTTGGGTAAAGGTCATAAGCATATTTCCCAGTCCCAATTTTCAGTTTTTGGTTGCTAGTTAGCCCTGGTTGCTGGTGTATCTTGGGCCACTGCAGACTGGAATGGAATCGTTCTACCTTTTCATCTTCTTATGAGATGGCCCCTCATGTGATTTTGGAACTTGTCCAGATGGCTTAGTATGATCTCTTGTGAGTTACTTAGAAGTTTCTGCTGTGTACAAATACATGAAACCATTTGCCACTTAACTGACTGTAGTATTCTGTTGGTCTAAGAATAGAGTTTTTCTATCTCTAGAACTTATTACAGTGGTTTGTTTGTTTATTTGTTTGGTTGTTTTGGAAATAGACCTTCAAAGCTTTTGTATTTTTAGTCAGAATGGTAATCTTATTACACTAAGTTTTAGTGAAAAAACAACATGCTACTTCCTGGCTTAAGAACCTTAAGGGTTCTTAGAATTCGTGTGTGTGTGTGTGTGTGTGTGTGTGTTTGTGTACATTATATATATATATATGTGTGTGTGTATATATATACACATACATATATATTTATATTTACATCTCTATATATCTCCCCTCCAAGATTTGTTTTGGTCTTGACTTTTGACTTGATTGTTTTCAAGAACTCCCTGCTATGGAAACTCCCTTTGACTAGTATAGATCAGCAGCTTTTCTGTCATTCACAGTCTTAAGAGATTGTCTGGAGGCTCTCAGATAGCCTCATGAACTGACTTTTGCTTATTTGTATTTGAATCACCAACACCTAGCACAGTGACTAGCACATAATAAGTATGTTTAAAAAAAAATGTTTGTTGATGATGGATTGACTAAGTCTAAAAATGGTTTGTGGTTTTTATCTTGAAGAATTGCTTTGTGTTACGGTGACTTTAATTTTCCCATTTGTTCAGATGGAAGAATGTCCTACCATTTTTACAAGTGTGTTGTCTGGTTAGCCTGTCTACCTTTTCAGTTATTAGGATGTCATGAGAAGGAAGAAGGAAGAAGGAATAGAAGGAAATTGAGTTCCAGTTTATAAAATGTCCAAATTACATGGAGAATTTTGTACATACAAGTTCTTCAGTATGTAATTGAATTGTATCAAATTGGAAAATGTTTACCATTGAAAGCATTCGAAAACTGTATTTTGAAACCCTAAGGTTGCTTATTAATGTCATTTCTCTTAGCATAATTTTTCATCTTTTCTGATTTTCAAATTATTTCTGACTCCATTTCATTCTCTTACCCACAGACTACATAGTTTTGTTTTGTTTTCTTTCTTATTCTCAAGAATTGCCAAAAAGATGCTCTTAGAAGAAATCCAGGCTAATATTACTTCTGATGAGGATGCATCTTCAGATGAAGAACCAGCTAAAATGAAAAAGAGAATTGTAAAGCAAAATGAAGAGAATACTGGCGATGAGAGTGAGCCCCTAAAAGGTGCAGTGTATGATATGTTCATTTGATAACTCGCAGAAGGTATTTAATATTCAGCTATCATCACCTGAACTTATCTTCTGTTCTGTGTTACCTTTTATTCATTATCTGTAATAAAGAGATGACTCTGCAAATTAACTTTGATTCTTTTTTTTAATATCTTAACATTTTATTTAAAGTTTTGAGTTCCAAATTCTGTCCTTCCCTCCCTTCTCTCCACTCTCCCCCCTCCCTCCTTCCCCCAAGATGGTAAGCAAATATAGCTTATACATGTGTAATTATGTAACACATTTCCATATTCATCATTTTAGATAAGTATTTAAATAAAAGAAAAAAATGAAAGAAAGAAAGTGAAAAATAACATTTAAGTCTATGTTCAACTAATATCACTTCTTTCTCTGGAGGTACACAATATGTTTCATCATTAGTTTTTTAGTATTGTCTTGGATCGTTGTAAAGGATACATTTCTTGGGGGGGGGCAGGGCAATGAGGTTTAAGTGACTTACCCATGGTCACACAGCTAGTAAGTGTCAAGTGTTGAGGCCAGACCTGAACTCAGGTCCTCCTGAATCCCAGGACCAGTGCTTTATCCACTGTGCCACCTAGCTGCCCCTTTAACTTTGATTCTTAAAAGTTTACAGTTTGAGGGGATATCTAGGTTGGAAGAGTGGATAAAGCATCGGCCTTGGATTCAGGAGGACTTGAATTCAAATCCGGCCTCATACACTTGACACTTACTAGCTGTGTGACCCTGGGCAAGTCACTTAACCCTCATTGTAATATCACACATGTATGAAGTGTATAATTAGCCGATAATTATCACTGATCTCTCTAGGAACATACATATTTCTTTTTTGTTATTGGTTATTTCAATGGAATATTACTCAAATACCTTAAAAAAATTTTACCTGTGACATTTTATAGAGCAATAGCTTTAAAATTTGTATTCTCTTATCTGTTTTTCTCTGTTTAGAGGAGAATGAGGAACATGGCAACTCTGACACTGATTCTGACTCTGAACAATCTAAGAAGCCTCGATACCGTCACAGGCTATTACGGCACAAACTGTCCATGAGTGATGGAGAGTCTGGAGAAGAAAAGAAGTCAAGGCCCAAAGAGATAAAAGAGACCAAACGCAGAAATAGGAGGAAAGGTTAGAAATCAGATTTAAAATATGAAGGAAATGTTGAGGTTTTTTAAAAAAATCATTAAAAGGTTAAATAAGAGATATGATTAAGAGTGCTGGGCTTATAATCAAAGATACCTAGATTCTTTATATCCTACTTTTGACACCAGCTCTGTAACTCTGGCAAGTCATATAATTTCTATATGCCTGAGGCAACATTCTCAGGCTTAGCTGTGAAGTCAGAACACCTTGAGAACAGTACCTTAGTGCATTAGTGTTGGGAGTTGCCATATTTGGAGGTTCTGTGCTTTTGGATCCCATGGTATTTCTTAGTTTTGTGGAATGTCAAATAGGCTACTAAAGTATAAAATTACATTGCTCTTCTAGTCATTTTCTTTTTCTTTATTTTTTTATTAATTTTTTTCATAAAATTATTTTTATTTCTATTTACATATACAGATAGTTTTCAGCATTTGTGTTTATAAGATTTCTAGTTTCAAATTTTTCTCCCTCCCTCCCCTCCCCCCCAACACAGCAAGTAATCTGATGTAGGTTATATACGTACAATCACATTAAATATATTTCTGCATTAGTCATGCTGTGAAAGAAGTATCACAGCAAAAAGGAAAACCTCAAAAAAGAAAAACAACAAAAACTATAGAAATGGTATGGTTCAGTCTTCTGCATCTAGATTCTACAGTTCTTTTTTTGTTTTTTCTGGATGTGGAGAGCATTTTCCATCATGAATGCTTTGAAACTCTCTTGGACCATTGTATTGCTGAGAAGAATCAAGTCATTTTCTTTTTTTTCCTTTTTTAAAAAAATCCAATTAGAACAAAATAATAGTTTATTTAGGGTGCTAGGGAAGGGAAAGCAAGAGAGAAATCCTTGGTCGTCTTCTCATGGGGGAGAAGGCATGGCACAGAGGCATGGCTCTGAGATACCTATCTCTGAATCAAGTCATTTTCTTTCTTTTCTTTTCTTTTCTTTTCTTTTCTTTTCTTTTCTTTTCTTTTCTTTTCTTTTCTTTTCTTTTCTTTTCTTTTCTTTTCTTTTCTTTTCTTTTCTTTTCTTTTCTTTTCTTTTCTTTTCTTTTCTTTTCTTTTCTTTTCTTTCTGTCTTTCTGGCAATGAGTGTTAAGTGACTTTGACTTGCCCAGGGTCACACAGCTAGTAAGTGTCAAGTGTCTGAGGCGTGGATTTGAACTCAGGTCCTCCTGAATCCAGGGCCAGTGCTTTATCCACTGTGCCACCTAGCTGCCTTAAATCAAGTCATTTTCAAAGATTTTGGTGCATGTATTTTTTTTTTTTAATTTCTCTTGGCATGTTCCTCTAGTGTTAGTGTCTTAACTTTACATTTTTCTTAGTTATGTCAGGAACTGTGAAGTCCAATTTGTAAGTGTGGGTTGCATTTTTTCAAGAAAGTCACACTTTTTTTTCTTACCTTCCAAATTTAATTTTAATTTAAAAAATAGATTACATTTAAATATAGATAATCGAAAATGATTTCTGTACTACTTTATGGTTTATAGAATGTTTCACATATGTTCTTTTCTTTGTTCTCAATTACCACTCTCTGAGATTGACTGTTTTCCCCTCATTTGCCTAATGTCGGTGGAGCAAACCATGAACCACTGAAGTTAAGTGATTTACCAGGGTCATTCAGCTTTTCACTTCCAAAAGTCATATTTGAACAAACTCAAGTCTTCAAGTCCAGGCAAATCTCTTTCTACTTCCTGCTGTTATTTTAGAAAATTGTTTTTTTCTCCAAAGTTGAGCTTTGAAAGATAGTGTCAAAGCTGTCTAATGAGAACTTATTACTCTTGTTTTTTTCTGTGCTTAGTCCTACGCTAGGTTTCCTTGAGGGTTATTTTGTTTTTTGAGGGAAGCTGAAGGGATTTGGTCTTTCTTTCACTTAATCTCCTTAATACTCAAGAATTCCATGTTTAGTTCACGAAGGCATTTGGAACATACCTGGCCTGAAATTTAGTTTTGTCCTAGTTCTGAATAAAAGATCTATGTGTCAAACAAATCAGTAGTATACTAAGTATTTTATGGGTGGAGGGATGTGTTGCTTCAGTAAGGAAGCAAACTTTGTTCAAACCCTTTAGAAATATTTTCTTAACATCAAGTATCTCTACTCAGAAACACTTTTGCCTAGTCCAGCTTCAGTTCAAACTAATAAAAACATGCTTATTTTAAATATTTTGAAACTTTTCTTCATAAATTAGTATAAAACTCCTTCTATGCATGCAATGTTACTATGATTAGACACTTGCTCCAACCTTGTGTGTTTATTTTCCCCAAAGATTTCCCCCTTTTATATCCTTTCATAGTTAAATATACCGCAGAGCAAGGCAGTTGCTAAGATGGTTGGCATTGGTACTGGATGGGTTGAGGGGAAGTGATAAGTAGCCCAGGGCTAGCTCTACAGTGTGCTGGTTGAGTTCCCACTCAGTACCTCATCCATCCAAGGCAAGAGTCCTCAGTAGTAGTGTTTTGTTTTGTTTTATTTTGTGGGACAATGAAGGTTAAGTGAATTGCCCAGGGTCATATAGATAGTAAGTGTCAAGTATCTGAGGTCGGATTTGAACTCAAATTTATGCATTTTTCTCCAAAGAAATATAACTTTTTTATCATGTCTTCTGTCAGTGTGATGCTAGTGAAGAATTAGTTATGCTACCTTTCTATCTGATTACAGTTGATAATTCAGTGTTTTAATTTTTATCAAGTGAGCAGTGAAGATTCTGTTGATACTGATTTTCAAGAATCAGGGGTAAGTGAAGAAGTGAGTGAGTCTGAAGATGATCAGCGCCCTAGGACAAGGTATGGCTTGGAGTTTTTCTTTGTTCTGTTTTGGTTTTCTGTTGTACATACAGGTCTTACTTGTCAT